>NW_015655991.1:223757-228774 GCF_001515625.1 Sinocyclocheilus rhinocerous | reverse complement strand
ATCAGGGGCGTTTCCTCCGAGGAGGCAAGGGAGGCAGTGTCTCCTCAAAAAGTTGGATGAGAAAATAATCGATATTACAAAAATAAAACAGCGCAAATATGACTAAATATGATATTAAAAGTCTAAAAGTCACTCGTTTTTATAAAGTAACACTGTCCAACAGCGACACCCGCAGGTAAAGTTACAGCGGAGGCTTGCCTCCCTTCGGTCCATTGACTTTCTACAGAGACCCTAAAGCGTGCCGTGACTTTTCTGGAGGCTCATTGAGATGAATGGGGGAAAATCACGTGAGAGGAGGCAATGCCTCCATCGCGCTATAATTGGATATGATCGGTTATGATTGAATGTGATTGGTTCGTGTAATAAATCCCGCCTCTTGCTTTCGTGCGAGCTCTCGGCCTGAATGAAGAAGGGTTAGGGTATGTGTAGGGAGGGCTTTATTGTCCCAATAAGGTGGCATCCTTTTAATAATTTGAATTAAAATTATAATTTACACTCAATATGTTATTAATGCCTACTGTTTTATAATGTACTACAATACGGAGGTGCAGATAATTGCCACTATTTGCAATAAGTAGTGTAAATAGCAGAAAATCCTGCTAACATTAGGTGTAAATAGAATCTATAGCTATTTGCAAGTGTAAACATGAATTTACATGAAACATGACTGGCTCCTCATTTTAAAACACCACCGCACACCACTGATATATATACCACTGTTACACATGCATACATATATATATATATATATATATATAGAGAGAGTATGAAAATTTATGTAAATGTCTACAAAAATCTATAAAATTACATTGAGATCTTGTTGGAAGAACACACCTATTTGTTAAAATAAGTTATTGAAATGTAAACAATTAAATGGTTGACTTAATCTTGCATGATTACTAGTTATAACTCATTAAAACTGATTTAATTCTGTATGAGTATGTCTGAAAAGCAGGCTTAACTTTGTGCTCATGTTTGATTGTAGAGGGTATATTAAAGCTACTAAAGTTATCCAGCTGCGAGCAGTGAGTGGCTTTCTCTTTTTCCTGTTAAAATTTGTGATTGATTAATAGTAGCAACACAATAGACAGTGGCAGGTCCATTTACATTTCAAGGCGTATCTGATATTCTAACATATCACACATCCATTTTTTTGTTCTACCTGTTTGCATTCACTAAAGACATAATCAACTGTGTTTATATTAACACCTCGGTATGATGAGCATTTTGAACAAGAAAAGCTTGACCGTTCGTGCGTGTAGCATTACTGCGAAGCACGAGCGCACTTCACAGAGCATGCACACAGTACGTGCGAGCATTGAAAAACAGCCGCCTGTCAGTCACACAACACTTGAGTCAGTACTGCCCGTAATGTAGAAAGAATGCAATCTTGAATTTTTAGTTTAAAGCATCAACTCAGTACTGCAGACTCTTGATTATTCCAAAACTTATGATAAAGTAATTTCATTGTCTTTGACTCAGAGGAAATGAGCACGTGTAAAGAACCATGGTGCTTTTTATCTGTCCTCCTGAGGATTGAAAACATGAAGTGATGTGTGGGCAATCCCATAACTGTGGCCTTTCATCTCAGCAGATCAGATAAACAGACCTTCCCACACAATCCATATGCATCTGAATCATTCTTAATCGGCAATGCAGACACTGATGAATTCTCTCTCTGACAGATGAATAAAGCAAGTAAAAGAGTCTAACATTTCAGAGTCAAGCATGGAATCACTTGCTCATATTGTGTATCTACAGCTAAAGTCAACATGAAATCAAAATTAACCTATTTACTTTCTTCTAAAAGAAAGCCTTTGTAATCTGTAATCACAATGTATTTTCCCTTTCCATTCATGTCACTATTGGATAATGTTAACCAATATTTTCACAAACACACATTCAGTCTGATACGCAATGCCTGCTTTTCCCAATCCAATCAACTCCCAATGGATAAAACACGGTCTTGCCATACATTTTTTTTTATCATTAAATGTCCTATTTAACATAAATGTACCACATTATTGAAGTAAAATGGGTTTCACACTGACTTTAAAGTTACTGTAATCATCTCTGACATGTGGCATATGAGTTTATCCAGTAAGGGTTAGTATATTTATGTTAACAGAAGCATGTGTTGTCTGAAGCTGGAGTTGGTTATATGTCCTAGCGTCTGCTTTAGTGCTGCTACATTCCCCTGTCTGAGTCTATGGGAGAACACAGAGTGTTGGCTCATACTCTAAAGAAGAACCTGGCATGTTCCAACCCTTGAAGCCCTGCTCTAACACCCTCTCTTTATTTTCTTCCCCAGTCCCTTGAGAAAGTTTGTCTGAGGGGAATTTGTAAAGGAAAACAGGTCTACTAAGAAAGTAAAAAAAAAAAATTCACAGCTTAGAAAGACCAAATAGGATCTTCAACATTTCTGTTGACAGAAGCTACCCAGAAAAATAATGAGCAATATGCTGCATGTAAAGAAATGAAACGACAATCATTGTAGACTAGGGATGCCATTTGATCAGATGTGATGTGTGTTTACAGGATTTTAAGGGTAGAAGAGAGCCAACACTTGATGTTCTGCAGTGATAAGGGCTTCTCTAGGATTAGTAAACATCCTGGCTACATTTGAAGCAGCCCTACCTTGTGTTTCTCAGGTCGAGTCCATGAAGCCTGGGAGGACAAACACACAAAGCAAAACATGACAGAAATGAAAAAAAAAAAAAGCCATAAAAAAAGTCAGTAGGCACTCAGTTAGACACATGCACGCTATTCAGAGCAGACAGCTTGTGAAGCTCCAAGCTGAACAACTTGACTTTAATCAAATCAAAGACAAATTTCAAAGTTTTAGTAATTGTACCATACTTACAGGCAATAGAGATGTTAATAATAACATACTTTTATTTTGTATGTTATGTTTTTTATTATTTTATTTGGAGTTCTGAGTTATTTATAGGCATGGGCCGATAACCAGTTTCAAGGTATACCGCGATTTGAAAATTTCACGGTTTCAAAACCGCTAATATTTTCCGTTATACCGTTCCTGTGGTATGCGCTGTTTTTCATGTCTCCTCAAAGACTGAAAGTGTAGGAATCCCTCAGGTTGAGTGCAGTGTAGAGAGTAACATGACCCTCCTCCTCCTGTTGGTGCGAGCGAGCGGTCAGTCACGTGTGTGTAGGATGGCCGAACTTAAAGAGCTTCCTACACGATCGACAACGGCTGTTTTTTGTCTTATTGCAAGCATTCTTCTTTTTAGGAAACAAATCAAAGAAAAAATAAACAAATTCTACTGTTCCTAATATTCTGTATGTTGCTCAAAAACAAAATATATTGTGTTCAGCGGAAATTATTATTATTTTTTTTACCCAGCCATTTAAAAATAACACATTTTAGAGCTGTAATGACAATACCGTGATACCGTGATATTTTTGCTTAAGGTTATCATACCATCAAAATCTCATACCGGCCCATGCCTAGTTATTTATAAAAAAAACTTTATAAAAAAACAAGCTTTATAAATAAGAAAAAATTATGTAAAAATGATGTAATTATATAAAATGCTTTATATATATACATGACCTTGAACTGGCCTTGTTATGACCAGTATCAGAGCATGATACCAGTTGAGAAGTGCATAATCAAAACATCATCAAGTGTGACAAATCATTTTTTGATTTGAACAACAATCAAACTGCATGGAAAAGGACACATTTAGCTGCAGGCTGGGAAATCAAATTACTTAAACATGAGTGGATGCTCAGACATCCAGGTGCAATGCTCCAGGTGACACATGCATATGATCTTGCAAATGATGAGAAAAGTCATCCCCCCACCCCACCCCACATGTTGACAAGCCATCAAAATGCCACGCTACATCAATAATTAATAACACAATAGGTATACATATGAAATGATGCACACCTTGGAACTAAAGCGACAAGTCAAAGAGCTCATCAATCTGCCGAGGTCTACTGCCTGTGATGCTAACTGTGATCACCACATTCATTACGCCTATGTCCCATAAGTCACAGGCAGCAGCTTTGAGCCTTAACGAGAGCCATTCTTTCATTTGACAACACAGATCCCTTTATTCTTTGAACGGGACAGTGATGAGTAGTTTTCAGTGAAGGTTTTTATACCTTCCACTCATTTGTTAACCTAAAATCAATCAATGACGTTGCCATCTGGAATTGCATTGGCGAGAATTTGCATGACTCACAATAGTGGCTGTTGAAGATGTGACTAGAACCACTGATAAATCAAACAGACATGAATAGCAGACAACCTACCCATTTGACTTATGACAGAGCGACAGCGATTCAATGCTTGCTCTTCATGAAGGCAGCATTCTATTATTTTGACTGCTAATCACACAATTTGCTTAAAAGGGAATCTGCCGCAGACAAGTGGGATTTCAGGATGCATTATCAAATCTGACACTGATCAAGCAGAATAATGACATTTGTGATTAAAGAAACTACTTGTAGTCTGCTGAGTTCCAGCTAAATATTTAAGGCCATTTGGTGTGCATGAACAAAGGACAGGATTTTATAAACCACTTAGGTCTTCGTCTATGCATATCAATTGAGTCGTTTGTCGGATGACGGCTAAAAGCAGTCTGTGGAGCCAGACTTTTGACTAAGTACATCTGTCTGGTCTACTTTGTAGTTTATTCTAGCAAATAACTGTCCAATTAGACAGGAAGAAATTGTTTGATTGATATATCAAGTGATCAATCACAGTTTGTTTACTTGTCAATTAGGAGCAGGTATAATTAAAATAGTTGATGCCACAATAAATCTGGCATTGAAAAAAAATACTTCTGTCAGGACCACTATCGTCAAAGATGATTGACAATTAGCATACAGTTTGGATTGGCGGTATGGTTCTGTTCTTGGCAAGAAAAGAGCAGCGATAACCCCCCCAGGGTAAACAGAACAGAACCAACATAAATGTATTGCAGATATCGTTAAAATTCAATAATGTTATGTACACATTTTAGAATTAGTCTGATTCAAAGGA
>NW_015655991.1:218217-222720 GCF_001515625.1 Sinocyclocheilus rhinocerous | reverse complement strand
GAGGGTCTTTATATATGAATGCTTAGATAGGTGTCGTATTCCCATAGGTTGATGGGGATCAGCTGAGAGTCAGCTGATGCGAGCTTGACTAACGTGACCTGCCAGAACTAACGCTACGCTAGATTTTTAGTAATTACTTCCATAACTGTGACTTTATTTTTCACAATATGACATAATATCTCACAATTGTGACTTGATTCATTATTTTAAACTTATAATTAGCTCATTAATTTTTAAATACAAGGCTTGCATAGAAAACTGTTTAAAAAACAAGGAAAATGTGTGTAGACTGTCTGCCTTTGCAAACACAGACATAACTCAAAGAAAAATAACTATGCTTTTCCTGCAAAGAGTCCATCTGAATTTACAGGCCACACTTGTATTAAAGTGGCTTGACATCCTTTCTTCCACTATTGATTTAATTACTCGCCCACTGACAGCTTGTCAAAAGGTTACAGGGGGTTAAAACTTTGTGTTTGGCACCTGCTTCTGCTGTCTTGGCAGCTCGACCCTCTTCTCTCAAGAACAATCCTGGACACGGACTCTCTCGTTTTACCTTTAAAACAAAACCTCTGGACTTATTACACTCTGCATGCATATAAACAGCATTGGGATGACACTGATCTGTAAAGAGCAGCAAGATCATCTGTCCATTGTTAAATCCAAAAATGAACATTCAGGGTCACATATGAGAGAGAGAGAGAGAGAGAGAGAGAAAAAAAAAATCAAATCTTAAAAGTTTTTTTTTCCAGGTGAACATGGTTATCCTGGCAGGGTGTGTGTTAATGGTTCTGAGTGCACAGACACAGTCTGCTTAAAACATTAGGAGCGTCATAGCATGGACCATGCTGACCTCAGATCAGCAGGGGTGCCATTAAGAGACTATCATTAGAGAAAGGCAGCTTGGCTCTGGACTTCACAATAAGCTAGCAGACCTGCAATGCCTCTTTTGATTGTGTGATTCATATACAGTAGCAGTGTCAAAGACAACTCACTAGGTTCCAGTGAGAGCGGCTTAAATGATAAATGAAGGGGCAGTGACTCCACAGAAGCATTCTCATCTTCACTTAAAGTTAAGTCCCTTGACTCAGTACTTGGGCATGTGATTTTCAGTGTGTAACTATTAGCTATTGTTTTTAAAAGGATAGTTCACTCAAATTAAAATCATTTTTAATCACCCTCATGTCATTCCAAACCCATATGCTGTTGCTTTTTTCTGAAGAACACAAATAATTTAAAAGAACATTTGCATTTTTTCTACACAACGGCAGTTCATAGTGGCCACAGCTGAAAATATTTTTTTATAAGAATATATTTAGGATTTTATATTTAAGAAGTGTTTCGTGCTCAACAAGGCTGCATTTATTTGATCAAAATACAGTAAATACATTGCGAAATATCATTACAATTTAAAATAACTAATTTCTATTTCATATCTTAAAATGTAATTTCTTCAGGGCAAAGCTGAATTTTTAGCAGCCATTACTCCAGTCTTCAGCGTCACATGATCCTTCAGAAATCATTCTAATATGCTGTGTCGTTGCTCTAGAAAAATGTATCATTACCAGCAACGGTGAAAAAAGCTGCTTAATATTTTTGTGGAAATTGCGATTTAAAAATTTTTTTTTTAGGATTTTTGATCAATATAAAATTCAAAAGAACAACATTTAAAATAGAAATCTTTTGTAACATTGTAGATATCTTTACAGTTACTTTTGATCAATTTCATGCATCCATGCTGAATAAATGTAGCAATTAAAATAAATAAATAACGGTATATAAACAATTAAAAAGCATACAATTAAAAAATATATATATTTTGACTTAAATGAAAATTAACTTAGATGTTACCACACAAAGCACTTTTTTTTTTTTTTGCCATATTCGATTTGAAAGGTGCTCTTGAGGTGAAGTGGATATGAAGATAAGTAATGACTTACTGTACATTAAGTTCATCCATAGCAATTATATGGCCTTAGAAAGTTGGGATATAGCGCACAAATCAAATGGATTCATTTTAACGTGTTTTGGTCAATTTTGGATAAGACAGATGTTGTAATTATAAACTCTCATTGTATTAAATTTAAAAAAAATTCTCATTTCGTGTCCCACTACAAAAACCAACAGCAAAGAGGTTTGGAGCAACATGAGTGTGTGCAAATGATTACAGAACTTTCATTTCCTTTAATGGCCTTTCCTTCTGGATGAATGATCAAAAATGTGCCTCTTATGTCAGAACATGCTATCTCTGTGAACTCTCATGCCAAAACCTTTCATCAAACAGGCAGAATGCAAAACAGACGGAGAATCTTCCATAATGCTGTTGCTTGAAGAGTTCAAGGAAGATCAGTCTGTTCCAGTCTAGTTCAGATATTGCTCACTTGGTAGTCACAGTTCTCTGCCTTCTCTGAGCTTTTTGTGCATTTCTGACTTATTCAGACGTTGGAAATTTGTGGTTGGGAATACAGAATACATATGAGGGACAGAATTTGAGGAGACTTTAGACAAGCTCTTGACTCATCATATTCGTATTAATATGCCAGCTCACCCACTAAAATCCCTGGTTTGATTACAGGCTGTTCTTATTGAGATGAACCCTCATGCTCTTTGCCTATCCAAGTACCTTTGTAGATATAGAAAAAACTAAATGGAAATTATTTGAAACGGCTTTAGTTCCTGCTATAATAACATGCTTTACATGACCAGAAATAACCACAGCTCGTTGTTACTATTAAATACCACGCACTTCATTTAATGGCAGCGGTGATGAGGCCCCATTGACTTAAGGTACGCCTCATTAAACACTGCCAGCTCTTTTCACTTAAGGCAATCCTCGGGCAACCATCGAAAGACATACACTTACACATATACTTATAGCACTGTCTGTCTGAATACTTGATTCTGACTGACTGGAATCCTTGAATGTACAGGTAGTTCCAGTCAGTGAACACACAGAAACATGAAGCATCACTACATCTTGTAGAAGGTGATGAGATGAGGTGAGAGACAAGTGCAGATCAACAAAATTAGTGCTAATGAACTGCTAAATTCCAGGTTATTATAGCGCTGCATGTGTTTTTCAACACAGTAGCTGGTTTCTCTAAGCAAGATATTAGTTAGTCCAAGCTGGTCAAGAAAATATCAGCTACCAACTTATAGTTTGACAGTTTCTGCAGTTTTTCCATTCACAAGATGTTAACTGATGGACTGGAGTAATGTTAATTACTTGTGTATTATTTTGATGTTTTTAGTTGTTTGGACTCTCTGGACTCTTCTGATGGCACCCATTCACTGCAGATTTGCTCATTGGTGAACAAATCATGTAATGCTAAATTTGTTCTGATGAAAAACAACCTAATCTACATCTTGGAAGGCCTTTGGATGAGTACATTTTCAGCAAATTTTTATTTTGTTGAGGTGAACAATGTTTGTTGGTCCACTGGCTAATGACAAGCATGGACCAGTTAATGACCTGTTTAGAGCAGCTAAGATACCAGGATACTGTGTTCCAAAATACAAGTTTAAGTGTATTTGGTAGTTTAAATCCATTTCAAGTCCTATCCTAACAGCAAAATGAACAAAATCATATAATCTAACACTGTTTACAACAAGACCATGCCTTTAAGTAGACATTCATTAAATGGAACAACCAAATTTCCAAAAGTAATCACTTTTGTAACCACAATGCTACAAGTGCAAACACTCATGAGGAGCGGTCAAATAAGAGTCAGACATCAATCAGAGCAGCATGAATAAGCAAGACTATGATCATTCTTTACAAAGCATATCCGTTTGCTATTCTGAGCTGAGAACCAGCAATAAAAATGATCATAAACAAAGAAAACCTTCACCGTACAGCTGGAAATATTTTTTCCCCTTTGACAGCTATGAATATTGGCTCGACTAGCCAGAGATAATACAATGCAAACACAGGGAAGGATCTAATCTGGTGGGCTATTGTCACGCAAATATCATTTTCATAGTGAGCCAGATGTACACGTAAACATAAGGTGCTTTTTCACAGCCCACCTACACAACATAGCCCACCAGCAGGAGGAGTGCAAACTGGTCGCTTACCAAGTACTCCTGGCATAAAAACAGGGTGACCAGTGGAATATTCTAATAATACATGAAGGGTTTTATATAAGGATTAATTCCCACGATGCCTTGGGGATTTGATGCATACAATTAAAATATTACCAAAAAGGGCCTCAGAGACTTGTTAACATGCTTGGACTTCACACCTGCCTACTGAGATCTATGGCAGGCTCAAAACCCTCTAACAATGAACTCACATTTTCCTAGCTATAAGACTGGAACGGGCTGGACATGTAGGATTTACTCAGTGGCTTTCAATCCTGGTCCTGGGGACCCACTGCTCTGCACATTTTGTATGTCTCTCTTATCTGACACACTCAGTTTAGATCAGGGGTGCCCAAACTCGGTCCTGGAGGGCCAGTGTCCTGCAGAGTTTAGCTCCAATTTGCCTCAACACACCTGCCT
>NW_015655991.1:183483-217584 GCF_001515625.1 Sinocyclocheilus rhinocerous | reverse complement strand
GCGGTCCTGGAGGGCCAGGGGCCTGCAGAGTTTAGCTCCAATTTGCCTCAACACCCCTGCCTTTAAGTTTCTAGTATGCCTAGTAAGAGCTTGATTAGCTGGTTCAGGTGTGTTTAATTGGGGTTGGAGCTAAACTCTTCAGGCCCTCCAGGACCGAGTTTGGACACCCCTGGTTTAGATCATGGATCTCTCCTAACGAGCTGATGATCTCAATCAGGTGTGTTTAATAAGAGAGACACACAAAATGTGCAGAGCAGTGAGTCCCCAGGACCAGGATTGAAAACCACTGGGTTTACCTGAGAGAGGGGAAGGAGAAATCAAGTTTGAAGTGGTTAGGGGCTCCCCATCAGGCTGAGAAGCAGTAAGAGCTTTTAGCAGCTGTCGATGAATTCTGATCACTGTACTATGATGAAATATAAATTGAGACAGAGTATTTCGAGGCTGTTAATTAGGTAGTGTGCTTGACTAAATAAGGCTGGCCGCACACTAGAGGATTTTAAGCCCGATTTTAAGCCCGATTTGCACGTTTGGGGTGTGTGGCCTGATTCGCTGCTTGTTGCAAGTGATTTTTTGTCCAAAAAATCCTTTATTGTGTGGTGTCATTACGATTACTTAACTGCTCCCGATCGAGACGGAGCTTCGCCGAACTCAAATCGTAAATATCAAACATGTTTGATATTTACGACTCTTGATCGGGCTGCTTCTGACGTGATACCCGCAATAGCCAATGAGAGCGAGCAAGCGTCACCTACCGGATGTTGCGTGCTTCTATAGCTGAAACTTGGCAGCCACAAACATGCTATGAAAGCAGAGAACATCACCCATATTCTTTTCTATACTTTGTTTTTCACTGTACTACAGAATGCGCGCCGGGAGAGCCAGCTGACAACATCGATTGTCCTCTATTTGTTTTTCTTCTCTAGTCCCGTTTGATCTCACGAGTGTCCGTGAGATCTCGTGTCACTGTGAAATCGTTCCTACAATCATCAAGTGTGTGGTCTCGTGGTCTGGTCTAATCATCTAGTGTGCGCATTCAGAGGATTATAAGGCTAAAAATCAGTTGAACTGTCTTCATGTCTGTGGTCTCCCATGTTTTTAAAATCTTTTAAGATTTGAAAATCGTCTAGTGTGCAGCCAGCTTAAGAGAGGTTCAGAATCCAGCAGAGCTGAGAGACCAGTGAGACTGAGCACTGGTGAGCTTGCCGCTTCTAAGATATAAAAAACCTCACTTTTACTCACTAGCATAGGCCTACAGCAATCAGGAGAACTCCTAAAAATGTGTATTGTACTCTTGTTTTGACTCCTCTAGTGCAATTGCTGTATTTCTTGACTGGGTAGGTGAATAAATCAGAAAGTATGCATTAATTAAACATAAAAAGAATCTGGTCAATAACAATATACAACACACAATTTGTGGAACTGACAACACACCTCTTCTGGGAGCGCTAACTAGCCTTTTTGAATGAACTTACACATAATATACTGATTTTTATGAAAATGTTTAAAACTGAAAAGTTGAAAGGAAATAAATACACTGAAAAAAAATAAAAAATAATAATCATTTCACAAATTTAAATGTTGGACCTTTATCTGAACAGTCAAGAATACCAGAACAATTAATATACACTACCGATCAAAAGTTTGGGGTCAGGAAGATTTTTTTATGTTTTTGAAAGAAATCTCTCATGCTCACCAAGATTGCATTTATTTGATCACAAATACAGTAATATTGTGAAATATTACTACAATTTAAAATAACTATTTTTTATGTGAATATATTTTTTAAATTGACTGTAATTTATGCATTCAACAAAGGTGAATATTTAGCAGTCTTGACAGTTTTGAACGGTAGTGAATATCAATATAGCTAATTACTGAAAATGATATTCATCAGGCCATTTATCTGCTCAGAATCTCTTATTTTAATCCAACCAAAAAATGAGCTCTCTCATCTCAATTGAACATGATAAAGTTTGCTTTGATTTTGAAACAAGTCTCTCATCAGGCATTCCAGTACAGCTTCCATGGCTAACTAGAACCTTTCACCAACCATGTTTAATTACTAGATATAAATGCGCAGCTGACCCAGGTGTTACTTAATAATTCTAGAGGTAAATCAACTGTTTCCCTATCCTTGTTTTTAAAAAAAACCCCAGCAGAATAGGTGCACATAAGAAAGTTTCAAAGCATTGGCAACAATAACAACAAAAGGGGTCGATTCAAACGACACAAAGGACATTTTCTTTTTTTAAACAAGCTCTTTCTCATTCCACATTGCAAAGTGACTGAAACACCCACTTAATACCATGTAGCTACATTTTATATAACCATGATAAAAATAATAGTCAAATGTATACAAATTTCTACCGGTATATCAATCCAATCAGTATTTTCCGGCCTTTAGTACCAATCGTTTTGCCCACTGACCCCTGATCCCTCAACCTCAGCACCTGCTCATTATCTGTGAAGACCCGGCGACCAAAGCTCCAGATGATGTTGGGGGTGGGATCACCCGTGGCCTCGCAAGTTAGTGTGATCTGCTCCTCCAATTCAGAGGCCGTCTGGTTTTCTAGGAACGTGATCTTGGGTTGCACTGTTGACACACAAACACAAGAACTCAAAACATGGCCTATAAACACTCCTCAGGGAAAAGAAACAATGATTTTCCTCGATGCAATTACTGAGCCTTTACAATGGTCATAATACCAAAACAGTGCTCTTAAGTTAATGAGATGAGAGTGCCTCACTGGCTGGGTGCATTCAATATTTAATCAACTCATTGTTATATTTTATAATTCAAAAGAGGAACTTTGTTTAATGGATGAAATGTAGTACTTTGATTCACTTTTATTTGCTTCGGCTCTAATCTAAGCGCTCTGAAGCAGTGCTGGAGAATGTGGCTGGAGAAAACTTATGCATGATGAGAAATAAAAATATTGTGATTGTGTTTTGAACTGCGACACGAACATTTAAAATATTCATGCAAACTTAATAATAATCATAAAGAAGAAAAGCATAGAATCACACTGAAACAGCAGCTCTCAGGATCAACAGTGTGCTTAAAGTATAAACTAAGCAGCAATGGTTTTTGTGTTCATATTAAGTCTCTTTCTTTTCCCATGCTCTCTTTTCAACAGTGATAGTTACTCTTTAGGAGTATTCACACTTGTTCTTATTAAGAGAACAAAACTCAGACCAAAAAGTGAACCGAGTAAAAATAATTCAGTTCTCCTTGTATTCACATTATACCCGAAACTAAAAGACTAAAAGATGATAAGGTCATAGCCCATTTACATATTTCATGATATATTTCTTGTAATTTTTTGTTCTCTGGAAAACAATTATATGATACTATATCACACCATATAATAAATAAAAAATAATTATATAAATAATTATTAAAAAGAATAAGAATGAGAAAAAGAAGAAAACATGAAAACACACAGACACATTTTTGTTTTGTTTAAAAATTTTTGTTTATATATAACAATAGCAGTGTTACGTAAGTATACTCAGAACACAGAGATGACTGTAAACAGGATGTTTATTGACAACAACGTTGGATCAGCAGGAAATCAAGTAAGTAAACTGAGCAATCATACTTTAGCTGAGAGGATGATGAATATAATATCAGTCTTTGTCTTATTGGACCAGGAGATCGTGGATGGGCAGATGAATGGAGGAAGCACACACACACAAACACTTGCAGGTGGGTGAGAGAAGCACGGAGACGATGGAGGACAAGGACAAGGACAACACGCTGGAGAATCACAGGAGGTAAGTACAGGATCGACACTGGAGAACTAGCTTGGGGAATACGTAGGAGAGACTGGGAATAAGTCCTTTACGTGTGCTGCGTCCCAGACCCTCTCGCTCTCTCGGAACCAGTGGTCGACAGATGGAACATCAGATGGCTCTCCAGACTACGGGAAGAGAGGGGGCTGGTAACCGAGTACGCACTGGAAGGGAGTGAGTCCAGTGGTGGGCTGACGAAGGGAGTTCTGCGCATACTCGGCCCAGCCCAGGAACTGGTTCCAAGAGTTCTGGTGGCCATGGCAGAAGGTTCGTAAGAAGCGACCTAGCTCTTGGATCTTTCTCTCCGTCTGCCCGTTCGACTGGGGATGGTAACCACAGGAGAGACTGACGGTCACACCTAGGAGGGCGAAGAAGGCTTTCCATACTTTTGAGATAAACTGGGGTCCGCGGGGTCTGACACAATGTCTTTTGGAAATTCGTAGTATCGGAAAATGTGGTTAAACATGAGTTCTGCTGTTTCCATGGCCGTGGAAAGTCCTTTGAGGGGGAGAAGACGACAGGATTTGGAGAACCGGTCAATAATCACCAGGAAACATGTGTTACCATTGGAGGGAGGAAGATCCGAGATGAAATCCACTCCTAGGTGTGACCAAGGTCGGTTGGGAACAGGCAACGGGTGGAGTTTGCCTGATGGTAGATGGCGAGGGCTTTTCGAGATGGCGCAGTCTGGACATCCCTGTACGAACCTTCTCACATCCTTGGCCATGCTGGGCCACCAGAAGCGATCTCTTAGCAACGAGAGGGTACCATTGGCCCCTGGGTGGCCAGTGCCCAGAGATGAGTGCACAGAGTGAATGAGGGGAGTGCGTTGTGCTCTGGTGACATATTGCAAACCTGGGGGGCAGCCCGGCGGAGCGGTGGTGGAGGCATTGGAGGAGGGAACAGAACTCGAGGACCATTGGATGGGACTCACAACAATCTCTTTAGGTAGGATAGGCTTGGGATCTTCACAGACTTCATCTGGAGTATATAAGTGGGATAGGGCATCAGCTTTGACATTCTTCGGACCTGGACGATAGAAAATGGAGAAGTTGAAACGGGTGAAAAATAATGCCCAGGGAGCTTGGCGTGGATTGAGTCTTTTGGCCTCTTGTAGATACTCTAGGTTTTTGTGGTCAGTGAGGACAGTAAATAGATGTTTGGCACCCTCCAGCCAATGCCTACACTCCTCAAGAGCCAGCTTGATAGCGAGGAGTTCCCTGTTTCCAATATCATAATTCTTCTCCACCAGGCTGAGTTTGCGGGAGAAGAAGGCACATGGATGGAGTCTGGCTGGAGTCCCCTGCTGCTGAGACAACACCGCTCTTACCCAGTGGTGGATGCATCTACCTCGACGGTGAATGGTTTATTGGGGTCAGGATGGATGAGGAGCAGTGCACTGGTGAATGCCTCTTTGAGTTGGTTGAAAGCTTCTGTGGCAGATGGTGACCAGGGCAGAGGACTTGGGCTTGTTTTTCAGGAGACAGGTGAGAGGGCAGGCGATGGAGCTGTAATTATGGATAAATCTCCTGTAGAAATTTGAAAAGCCGAGAAAATGTTGGCGCTCTTTGATGGTTGTGGGGACTGGCCAGTTCTTGATGGCTGCTACCTTCCCCTCGTCCATCTGGATGCCACTGTTGTTGATGTTATATCCAAGGAGCTGCTCTGAGGATTGGTGGAAAGAGAACTTCTCGGCTTTGAGGAACAGATGGTATTCTCTCAGGCGTTTCAGGACCTCCGCAACGTGGTGGCGATGTTCGGCCATACTCCGGGATTAGACAAGGATATCATCTATGTAGACGAGCACAAACTTGTGGAGGAACTCCCGAAGAACCTCGTGCATGAAATCCTGGAATACGGAGGGGGCGTTGACCAGGCCATACGGCATAACGCAGTACTCATGTTGTCGTCAGAATTTCCTTTGGTGTCCAGTCTTCTGTTACGGAAGTATACTCAGAACACAGAGATGACGGTAAACAGGATGTTTAATGACAACAAAGTTGGATCAGCAGGAAATCAGGTGAGTAAACTGAGCAATGATACTTTAGCTGAGAGGATGATGAATATAATATCAGTCTTTGTCTTACTGGACTAGGAGATCGTGGATGGGCAGATGAATGGAGGAAGCACACACACACAATCACTTGCAGGTGGGTGAGAGAAGCATGGAGACGATGGAGGACAAGGACGAGGAGAACACGCTGGAGAATCACAGGAGGTAAGTACAGGATCGACACTGGAAAACTAGCTTGGAGAATACGTAGGAGAGACTGGGAATAAGTCCTTTACGTGTAAATGAGACCGGACACTGGAGTGAGGTGATGTGTGTGCTTTTGAAGCCAGCGTGATGAGTGTGCAGATGAGTGGCAGGTGCGTGTGATTAGTACTCTGGTGAGGGAGTGCGCTGGGATTGGCTGGTGTGGAGACCTGGCTGATCTGTGACAAGCAGTAGTATTAATATTTTGAATATTTGGATGTTATATGTGTTGTATGTTACTATATGATTAATCATATAATAATAATAATAATTATTATTATTATTATTTTACTATACAACATATATAACAAATATCAAATTTTTCATATTTCATATATTTCATTTTCACAAAATATAGTCTTTATTTGGACTCAAGGAAACATTGTAATTTTCTCAGAATATACATTTAATATTAGAATCATTTTTGCAATGATTTCGAAATGATTCGTTCAAAGCAGTTCTGAGCTTAAGGTCTGTAATCTCCTCCCTTCCATAAGCCTACTCTGCTCTGATAGGTCAGCTGGTAAAGTCTGTTGTGATTGGTCTTTCCATATACAATGCGTGTCGGAACGAAACGCCCATTACCATAATTACTTTTTTGCTTTGGAGGGTTACTTGTAAACAAAGATGCTATAAGGTTACAAAAATGGCATCAATATTACCTTATCAATTCGAACCAAGGATAATACTGATGCGAGGATAATACTAATACTGATGAGTCCGAGGATAATACTGATACAATCGCTCAACCGGAAACTCCACTACAAGCACGACTTGATCAGGACGTTTCTCAGTGGTAAGTTTAAACTTTGTATGTGGTACTTTACGTGATGTGACAGCAGTTTTATAGCATTCATTATTATTATTTACTTATTTGAGGTGCAGGTGTGGGAACTGTGTTTGAATGCCCAGTGAGGCTGAAAACACAGGGTCTTCTCGACCTGATATAAACACACTAACTAGCGGAAGTTTTTGTGGGCAGGTCAGAGTGTTTGTATTTCGCGGGCGGGGATTACGCAAATGTGTTACCTTGTGACGTATATAGGTAACAGGCAGAAGATTAAAAAATATGATGACTCGTTAATGCGGTTCAGAGTCAACTCTTTCTTTTGAAAGACATCTTTATTTATCATGCACTTTTTTGATTAACAACTTTGCAGACTGTTTACATCGAAGGATAGCTACATTACAAACGGCTAAAAAGAAATTTTTTGAAAACCCATATGACCTGCTCTTTAAATTTGATTAGAATAGTAACTTGTAGAGTGAGCCGCTCTGCGATACTGAAAACACTACACTATGGGCCTTTTGCATGCAGAGTGTAGCAGATGACATAACAGATGACATTTCATTTAATAATATTGCAACATTTCACGGCTTAATAATCGCACAAGGCAATAACACGATTTTGATTTTAAATTGACAAATTGTATGGTCCTAATGGAGAGAACATTTTCCTGGTAACTCATATGTAAACACTTGTTTTCAGTTCAGCTCCAATGGTAATGACAGAATTCTTTAGCTTACCAAACACATTGAGTGAGACTTCCTCGCTCCTCTCTCCAGCCTTGTTTCTAGCGATGCACTGGTAATCTCCTTCATCAAGCTTAGTGATGTCTTTGATGGTCAACTCCGACCCATCTTCATTCAAACTGTACTTTCCATCTGATTCCAGCACGATATTACCTCTGCGAGGCAGAGAGAGAGAGTGAGAGATATAACGAAAGAAAGGATAGGTTTACTGTTTGGCGTTCAAGCTGTTACTTGCTCAGCAAAGTCATGAATACATGATTCCTCATCTTCACATACACCAGAAAATACAGAGAGAAAGTGTGCCTGCCCATGAAATGGATTCTTCATCCTGCAGTGCACAGCTTCTCATGATGCTGATAGTGTAGGAAGAAGCTGGAGAAAAATAAAAGCGGATCTGCTTTGTCATCTTCGGTTTCTTGACACGTTCCTGTCTCAAAGCCAATAAAAAGGTTTAAATAATGTCTGATGGCCAGAAACATCAAGCTGATGGGCTTTTTTATTTGGAAGAATACTGTGAGCTGTGTTTCCCTGTGACACTAAATCAGTCATGCAAAGTCTGGATCTGAATACCTGCTCTTTTTGCTTGTAACAGCAGCAATTGAGCGACATTTTCAAATGGCACCCAAGTGACAGCACTGTCAGTGAAGGAGGGAAATAAATGAGGTTGTGGCGAACGCTCTTATCCCTCCTTCTCCCGAGGCAACAGTCAGACATGATGCGATCTCGTCCTCTCATTCGCGTGCCAGTCACGACTTGGTTAAAGAAGTCACTGGAGTTCTGAGGTAAAGCCATGCTGAAAGCCACCAGCTGCTTTAGCTGCCACGGCTAACGGCAGCTGAAAGGATGAAACGGTGCCTCTGTCATTCACAGCACTTTTAGTTTACAAGCTCCAATAACTCTGATCCCTCTCCCTCCCTGTATTCGGGGAAAAGCTTAGCATTCCCTACAGAGATTTGGCTGAACTTTTTTGGCGCTGTTTTGGCACAAACAGATAAAGGGCCGCTAAAAAATAAAGGGTGATGGATGACACGTACCGTGCCCACGTGACGGTGGGTTCTGGGTAGCCATCTGCGTAACAGGCCAACGTCATGGCCTGGTTGATGTCTGCAGTGCCATTAAGCTCAGTGTAGCGCGTCCTGATACTTGGCAGAACTGGGAGAAGAAGAGAAAGGCGAAAAGAACATTCTGGTAAATACTGACTCTTTAAAGAGACAGACGACCCAAAAATGACAATACGACTCGTTCTGATTTCGTTCCAAATCTGTATGCTGTAATTTTAATCTGTGGAACTCATTTCGATTTAATGACAGTTCATAGTAACCATGTGCTCCATAAAAGAAACAGATAAAACATTATAAAAGTAGTTTTCTGAAGCCAGTCATCACTGAATAATATTGCACAAGTTTAGTCTGTTCCTCACATAAAGTTATCGGATGGCTTCAGAACTGCTGTATTACGGGAAAAAAACACTTCAAACATTTATGAAACATTCTTCTTTTATGTTCCCTAGACAAAATAACAGCATATGGGTTTGGAAAGACTTTAATAAATACAGAATTTTCTTTTTGGGAGAAAATATTCTATTACATACTGTAGCTAAAATACAAAGCCAACACACTGCAAAAAAAATAAAAAAAATAAACCCTCTTTTTTAACATGTATGTATTGTTTTGGAGTATCTCTAAAATTTTCTAATACTAAAATATCTGATTTACTTTAGCAAAATAAGATTATGTTCTAGGAAATAAGGTATACGTCTCACAAAATCTTTGATTTACGTTTAAAAATTGTATTTAAAAAGGTCACCCAATGAATACAAGTCTAATCATGAATTATTATGTTTTATGAATTATTAATATTTATTAAAATTAACGAATTAATAACATGCAATTTAGCATCTCAAGCAAATGTATCTTGTTTTTACTAGAAAAAAGTCAGACTGTTTAATTCTGTAGAGAAACACTGGTGTAAATGTGTATAAAGATGTGTATAAAACATGTGAGGTAACAAAGCAGGTGGCTCTGAGATTGAGTCCTCACCATTGACAATGACCTTGATGACCCTGAGGTCGATTTCTCCCCGGGCCATGATACGGCCCTCGCAGGTGTAGTCACCCTCATCTGTCTTTTTGATGCCGCGGATCTGGAGGTGGTTGTTGCTTAAGACCTTGAAACGGACTGTAGGTGTGAGATAGAAACAGAGAGAGGAAAAAACAACAACAAAAGGAAGCAAAATGAGACAGTAATTACTCTTGAGTAAGATAGGAGACCGTGTTAATGAGCCTCTCGTTACATGCTGGGCAGCAAAATGACTCACTGCACATCTTCTCCCAGTATAAAATCATCTTTATGGGCTTTTCTGCAGTGCGATCTGTATTCAAGACCCACAGTAAAGGTGCATATAATATTTTAACTCCGTGGAGACACACTAAAACAGTACTGATATATTAAAAATGATGAAAAAGTCAAATTCAGCAAGATAAAGCACATCTTTCCGGCTGTGTTGGTAAAGCAATATTTGCTTACTACTTAGTGCACACTACACAGTATACACTGGATACTGCCTAATTTTTTTTTTAAATAGAACCCTGCAGCAATAATAAGAGTAGTATGTAACAATGACAGAGTGTTTTGTGTTGTGCTTCATCCGTACTGCTAAGTCAAACAAAAAAAGAGCACAGAAGAGGTTAATGAGAGAAATGTGGAAAATGTGTTATTTACATAGAGCAGTTTGGTTTTCAAGCTCCGCTACAATTAGTGGTTTCGCAGTGAAAATTTCATCTAGCAGTGGCCTGTGAGTTAATGTCTCACAGCAGAGAGCTGCGGTCACTGTTTCTTCCAGCTCTGAGGGAGGAGCCCTCCGAGGTTAAAATAGTTTAATCCAAATGAGGCTTGAACTGACTAACAAAACAATGCAGATGAAAACAGCACGAAACTTTAAGTTCTCACAATAAAAATGCAGGTGCTTACTGTCGCTGTTTTCATTGTCACAGCGCTAGAGAGCTCACTAACTGGAAGAGGGGATGATTTTGACAGGAAAAGTATGGGAGATATTTAAAAACGAGAGAAGTGAAGATGCGTAAAACAGAAATATGAGTGTGACATAAGGGAATGAAAGAAAATGACTGAAAGAGATCTGCTCGTGGTACTGTACCATCAGTCTCTGGCTGGATTCTGGTCTTTTTATACTTCCAGATGATAGTTGGGGGCGGCGAGCTGATGACATCACAGATGATGTCGGCGTCATCGCCTTCCTTGAACTCTTGAGGTGATGGAGCGTTTTGGAAAGTGAGTTTCTCTGAAAAAGACATTTGAAATGCTCTTCAGTTGTACCACTACTGCAAAAATCCTTTTCTTAATCTGCATTTTTGTCTTGTATTTCAGTAAAACCTTGAGAAGCAATGTTGCATTAGATATTAAGGAATATTTTGAGAAAGAAAATATGTAAACATACTTGATATATTTCTGAGAAAGATTAAAGATTTTTTTCCCATTGGGTAAACAGTTTATTTCTGGTTTGAAAAATAAACTTCAAGATGATAAATGATCTGAAATATATTATTTTAGTAAGTATCCTTGAAAGAAGTGACATGCTGATCAGCTGTTTTTTTTAATGACATCAATAATGAAATAAAAACAATTACATAATATTTCATAGAACAATTTATATTTATGAATAAATGTTAAATGTTATTTTATTAAATACATTGATTTTAATTGTTGCATTTTTAATAATTAATCATATATATTTAATTACAAATGAACAAAAAAATATACTAGCCAATGGCGATTCAATTGCCAAGGTGTCCGTAGAGGGTTGGAAGCATCAAAACATTTTGGGTGATGATTTCAAGAAATATAAAATATATAAAATGTATTCCATTAGCAACTGTTTTCATGCCATATGCGTGGTTGATGTTTAAAACTGACGTGTCTCAACCTTATGCTTTCATTATTATTATTGTACAGTTTTGTTATTACATGTTGTGGTAAATGTCAGATGATTTATTATGCTTGGGGTTTACTGTTGGGTCCAATACAATTTGATTCCTCATTTCTCATGATTTCTAAATAAGCCCTTGAAAGGAAAATATTTTACTTACGGAAAATGTTTACGATGACAGTGCCCTGAGATTCCTTGTCCCCACTTTTCGCCATGCACTTGTACATGCCCGCATGGTCGACGTTGGCATTGTAGATTGTGAGCGTCGACGAGGACTCGTCATTCTTGCTGACACTGATGTCTGGTCTGCCTGGCAGGAGCTTCTCCCCATTGGGTGCAAACCAGTCTATTTCCTTAGCATCTCCAACAACTGACAGACAGACAGACAGACAGATATAGTGAAAACATTGCGACAGACCGTCAGCTCATCAGCTATTTAAAGGTAGGGTAGGCGATTTCGGAGAGGCTAGCAATAGCAAGCTAGCTTTGAAAGCATAAGGAGGTAGGACAGCCTATCGTAGCCCTCAGACTGAGGGATATGATTGGACGAACATTTTATGGTCCTACACCTTCCACAGACGATATAAATACATATAAATACATTTAGACCACTTAACTTAGTGATTGCTATCAGGATGTGACTTTCAACCAGCATAACAAATAAATGTTTTTGAATTAAATCACCTACCCTGCCTTTAATAATTCATATGCACAAATATAACAAAATAGTAAAACAGATTTATCTAAATTTTTTACTAAATCATTTTCATATATTTGTTATTATAATATTTATTTTAATATTTAATATATTTTAACATGACTTCATTATCAGGGTGTCTACAGATATAAACCAGTTAAATTTAAGACATTTAAGACCTTTTTAATATATTATATGAAATTTAGGACCAAACTTAGATTACATACATATATATGTATATTTTTCTTTTTATTTATTTCTTTTTTTTTTTTTAGTGATGCACCAATCTTGGATCATGATTTTTCATGATTCCGGGTTTTTTTTTTCAAGCAAATTGGCCGATTCCAATACTGATCACCATTTTTTTTTTTTAAGTAAATTTATTTGTTGTTTATTTGCTCTATAACAGGCAAACTGGCTTAAAACAAAAATATCCATAGCCATTTGAAAGCAAGCAATTAGAGGCAACCACTGCATTTTTGTTACATGTATTCCCTATGTGTTGGTGGACTTTTATGTTATGTCCAGTCTTGTGCCATGTTTTGTAGTTCTTAGTATTTTTCCTTGTTGATTATCACCTGGTGTTTCTCATTTACCACGCCCCCTTGTTATCTTGTTTAGCTGGTTTCCCTTGTGTATAAATAGTGCTTGTGTTTCACTCGTGGTTGGTCAGTCGTTGTATGCTATCGCTTGTTTCTAGTGTTTCCCTGTTCGTTTATTAATGTATTTCTGTGCTTAGATCCACTTCCCTGCCTGCTCTTTTACCTTTGCGTAACAATTTTAATTATGATCCAAATAAAGATGCTACACATAGCATGAACAGTTGTTTTTGATATGAATTAGAATGTATAATTTCAAGATTAAAGGCAAAAACAGAATGGTCTGACTTTAGATATGTGAAATTATGCTACATTAGACACCTGCACAAAACAAAAACCTCAGACGGACTTAAAGAAAATGCAAATTCATTCTCTGACAGCAGGTGGCGCTTATGGAACAGCCACAATACAGCGTTTCCTTGGTTACCGCTGTAAACAAAACAGCGCTGCGCTTATGTACACGAAGATAAAAGAAAAAGAAAATGTCATCAAAACCTTTCTGAAGACAATCAGTTCCCTTCAGAGATACATTCAGTGGCGCCTGCAGGTGTACGGCTCTGACTGACCTGAAGCTGAGAAACATTTTCCCTGCGAATGCTGTGCATTATAACCAATCAAACGAGATTCTGTTGAGTTTATGAATGCAATAGCCAATCAGGAGCGTTCAGATGAGTCATTACTGAAACGCTGGAGTTTTGTTCAGTGCGCGCACTTGTTGACTGAATTCTACTTTCTTGTGAATTTTCTCATCATAAACAAAGTGCAGATGTACATACGATGTAAGTAAGAGATTCATTTCACAGCTTCAGTGATTTTAATGTGAGTTGTTTGAGAGTGCTTAAACTCACACTAGACTATAGTCAGTGATAATGTGATAATGTAAATTCTTTGCTCGCTTTCAGTATATTCACGAGTTTGCACTTACATATAATTGGATTGAGCAAGTAGTAAGCATATTTTGCATGCTGTCCTAAGGGAGGACTCCTAGCTCAGAATATAGCCTGAACCCAGAGAACCCCCCCATCCCTGGTCTGGGATGAGAATAGTTAAGAGTGAGGAGTTGGGGTGGAGGAGGGATGCCGGAAAACTGTCGTGGGACAGAGGTGAGTTGGCTGTGTGTATATATATTATATTGCAAGTTAAGTTGATTATCTAGATGAGCTCCACCTGTGCTGAATTGATTGATTATCTGAACGTGCTCCTCCTGAACCTTGTTAATAAAACATCAATACTTTATTTGCTGTTTGAATAACCATGGAATTTAAACAAAATAATGAAATAGTAACTTACAATGTTTTTATTAAACTGTGATCACGTTAAATATAAATTCAGTCATGCTAAAATATTTTATGACATGACACCCATACATTGTCTAAGAAGACATGTTTATGATGTGCATAGTTAATAAATTACAATAACAGTTGGCTACTTTTAGTAGCCAACTGTTATGTTGCCTATGTTGAATCAACTCGTGGTTGAATCATCTGAAGAGGTTTCTCTGTCAAAAAAACGAACAAGAACACAGAGACCAAACTGTGCTGGATGAAATGGACAATCAACTACAAACAACTGAAACAAAAGACTACATTTTGAAAGTTCACTTTAAAAAATTCAGCTGAGACCTGTGAATAAGCGGCCATTCACACAGAATCAGTTTTTGCATCCAGTTTTTCAGTTGCTTTGCTATGTGATCATGCGATAGATGCCTTTGACCATTCCATTGTTTAGGCCGTTTTCAGGTTTAAAAGATTTTTTACGTGTCTAGAGACACCTTCATTAAAAAAAAAAAAGGTCTCTGTGCATACCCTCAGCTGAAATCCTGCAGGTGCCCCTGGATACATTCATATAACCCCTCATCCCCAATTCAATATTTATATATTTTTTTCCTATGTTTCAAGCATTGTGAACAGTGATCTTGCTTTGCCTACTACAGTATTTTCTCCTCTTTGCGTCTGTCTTCAGTGTCTCTGGCCTCTGTTAATGCCCGTTCACAGACTTAGTAATATTTCCACACAAATTACATTTTGGGAAATGATTGCAATACAGTTTGAGTGCAGTTCCGGAATAGAGATCAGCCAAAATAAAATTAAAAGCCGATTGTGTGTTTGGAGCAAAAACCGTCCGGTTCCGATTTATGGCCCGGTGCATCTCTCTCTCCGATGTCGCAGTAAAGACCGCAGGGAAAAAAAATCTTTGGCCTGTCCAATGACAGTCATTGGGTCCGTCAGACTGGAGACGTTTTTGCGGTGACCAAAAATATTTAAAACCCACCAAATCTGAATTTAAGACTTTTTAAGGCCTTTTATTAGGAAAATTTGATTTAAAACATTTTAAGACTTTTTAAGGTGCTGCGGCCAATTTCTAATTTTATTTCTGCAACAAAAATATTCATAATATATTCACAATGTTAAATGTATTGTTCAGTGCTACTTAAGGACATATTCAAGCTGGTTAATGTGCAGTAAAATATTTTTACAAATCTTATGAAAATAAAAAAGTTAAATAATATTGTTGTAAATAAGTCACATTTTCCTTTTCCCCATTTGATGAGTCCTCTGAATATTTCAGGTGTTCCTCATTTATAATAGAGGTTGTTTTTGCTTTTCATCTACCATCATTCTTTAACATTACATTTCACTCCTCTGGATCAAAAATCAAGGACTAAAATTCACACACTGATTTACTGAAAAAGTCAGGCAGGTCAATGAATTTACCTGCTGTAAATAAGCACATCAAAGCTTTAGTCAACCTTGCCCACCCATCAGAATGAAAGGGCTTGTTTAAATGCATTGAACAGAGCGGTGAGAGCAGGTTTGAAATCAAAAGCAGTTTGAGAAGGTTAAATGTGACGTGACCCCTGCATTGTTTTATCACAAGAGGGTCATCTTCCTACCTTCACACAAAAAGAATTTGGATTCTCCCACGCTGATCTCTCCCTGGACTGGAGTGATTTCCACTTGCAAGGCAGCTGGAGAAGAGAGAGACAGAGAGAAATCCATATTTCAGAAATAACCTACATGGATACGATACACAAATCAAACAAAGGAAATGAAAACTATGTCTTTGCAAAATCAACTAGTTAGTCGATTGGCTGAATGATTAATCAAAAATCATTTCTTATAATGCCAGATATTTTTGGAGCAGTTTTCTATATCAGGTACGAATGGAATGAATAGATGTAAATTAGGGCTGGGCGATATGGCCAAAAAAATATATCATGATAATTTTTTTCATATCAGTCGATATCGATAATTATCATGATAAATGTCAAATCTTTATTTCTTTCAAGTTTAAAGCCAGATTTTTGCTCCAAAGTGAAAGTTGTAGAAACCAGACCATTCATTTTCCTTAACAAAATAAATATCTAAATAGAAAAATTAATTTCTCATTCAGTATAAATGCACACATGCTATAGCTTAATCACAAATACATACTACAATTATATACCATTACTCCTTTAATAAAATTCAGTGTGAATATCCCAAATTGGGATTCCCAATTTCTACCACAATACCATGGTGCAGTGAGTGTTACTACAGTAAATCCATGGTAAATGATGGCGATTTGTAGATTGAAAAGCCTTCTGACTGTCTCGTTGCACACAGAGTTTCTCCTGTTTGGCTTTAAACTAGTTTAAATCACTCAGTCTTTGTGTTCATCGCTGAATTCAAGCGCTTCACACTGGATCTCACAGCGCTGCTTAATGCTCGCGTGACCGAGTAAACGCATCTGCTCTAGTGAGCACGCGCCGCGTGGCAGTTTGTACTTTGATCCGAGTGGATAAACGGTCCGTGTGGCGCGATTCAAATAAATCGCGCTGTTTTGTTCCGCTTTTGGCGCATAAACATTATATCGAACATTTATCGAACTCTTCATATCGTTTTATCGAGGAAAATTATATCGCGATATTTACCGTTATCGAATTATCTACCATCTAAATGTATTACATCTTTCAAATGTCTGCAAAAAGCGAAAGAGTAACCTACAATATCTAGAAATATCTAGCTGATACAACATTTTTGAGCAGAACGTTGAAAACAAAAATTGAAAAATATACACCACAATTTAAAAATGTATGGTCGTATGACTTTTTTTTTTTTTTTGGAAAGAACTTATTTATGCTTATGCAAGGCTGATTTATTTGATACAGCGAAAACAGCAATACTGTGAAATATTATTATAATTTTTAAATACAATTTATTCCTGTGATGGCAAAGCTGAATTTTCAGTAACCATTAGTGTCACATGATCCTTCAGAAATCATTTTAATATGCTGATTTGGTGTTAAAGAAACTTTTCTTCTTATTATTACTATTATGTTGAAAACAGCTGTGCTTCTTAAAAGTTTTATGAAAATAAATCTATTATATTCTTTGATGAATATAAAGTGCAGAAGAACAGCATTTACTTGAAATATAAATGTTTTGTAACATTACAATTGTCTTGTCACTTTTGATTAATTTACTGTGTCCTTACTGAATAAAAGTATAAATTTCTTTAATAATGGCCCCAAACTTTTGAACAGCAGTATATGTTCACTATGAAAATTTTCCTGACTTTTCCAGGCCTGGAGATCACAATTTTAAAATCCCCTGATATTTGGTCCATGTCTGTGGGAACCATCAACTACTGTAATTGGTTATCATCCATCATGACCCATTCTTAAATTATACCCATACACACTTGTAGATGCTCCTCCTACACATCCTAACCGAAACATTTCAGCAGAAAGCTTTTCTTTGTTATCTAATTACTAAGGTAGTTTACATAAAATCACAGTTTCTGTCTTGAAGCTAAAAGGAGAAGCATATGCTGTACATCCCCAGTGACTGGGCCAGCCAACCAATTAAAACTCACTCCTGGGAAGGATGTTGTCAGTGGGTGTACAAGGAGCACAAGGCCGTGGATTTTTGGACCTCAAGATAACAACACGTCAATAGCGCTGGCCCATTTCCAGTTCTGTTAATGTGGCAGGCGGAGATGAGTATTTACCGCAGTACAGAAACGACAGATCGGGGTGTTGGGGTGTACAAGAGCAATGTGCAGCAAACCGTACCCATGGTAACCCCAAGTACTGTCACAAGCACTTATTGAAAAACCTCAGTGTTAGGCAGGCTGATTCTCGGACTAAATATGACAATTAGGGCTCGGCACTATCAGAAATATGGTGAATTATAGGCCTCTCGCAAACTTATTTTCCACCCACAATTACCTGGGGGTTCTGAACTACACTGATATTTCATAATGCTACCATAAGCTTAAATTTTCCAGTTTAATGGAAGGCACCTGATGGAGCTCTTTGAACATTTTCTTTCGTGTGCAGTTGGGGAGCGTAATGCTGTAAATGATAGCATATTAGTTTCCCGATATGAGGCTAATACATTTCATCTTCCTGCATCAACTGCGGTGAATGAGATGAGCCCGGGCAGCAAGCGGCTGTTAGCACCACAAGCGATGGATACCATCACATCACAAGGAAAAGCGATGAAGGCAAACCGGTCTATCTAGGTGAAACTGTACCTTCAAAAAACAACATCTGATTCTTTTCTTGTCAAAAGAATCCCTGCAGGCAGTGTCATTGAGCTTGTCAATCATAAACACCATTATGTGTCAAGAAATTACTGGAATGTTTTGCTTCCTAATGTTTGTGACAAGAGAGGAACTGACCTAGAACCAAACCACATGAGACAGATCTACACACAGCAGCATTCTGCAGCCCAGAGCTCGTTTATACACACTGCAATCATGGGTAATTAGAAAAACGCTTCATTCAGTAAATCAGATTGACCCAAAGTGCTCAACATTAGATTTTTTTACCCTGTAAAAGTCCAGGAAGGTTTTTGAATTTACACTGTATGATACAACACTAATCCTATAACTAAGAGAGTAGGAACTTCTAAACTTACATTTATATCAGTATACCCTGAACACGGACCTACAGCCCAGTACCTCATCATCAAGCTTCAAGATACAGAGTGTCATGTGTGGTGGTGTGAGGAAGTACACACAAAAAAAGGTATTCGCTCTAGTATTTGCAGTCAAGCAAAGAACATCCCTATTTGTTTGTGTCTGTATATGAAGTATACAAGAGATATTCGCTGACGTTAAAGTACTGTGGGAGGAAACAGTGGTTCTGTCTTGTTTGCTCAAAATGAATTTCCAGAAAGAGCTCTTACATTTTCAGCACAAACTGAAAAAGGAAAAATATCTTCAAAACCAAATCAAGTCTTAAGTGTGCACATCCAGCAAACCAGCTATATTACTTGGTCCCTGAGCTTGAAAAGCCACTGTATATACTTAATCTGAGTAAAATATTGTAATCCAATATCCTGATCCATGTATTGTGTAAAAAAAAATCAGCCTAAAAAAAAGGACAAAAAAAGAAAGAAAACACAGCAGAGAAAAGGCCAACATA
This sequence comes from Sinocyclocheilus rhinocerous, assembly GCF_001515625.1. Taxonomy (NCBI): domain Eukaryota; kingdom Metazoa; phylum Chordata; class Actinopteri; order Cypriniformes; family Cyprinidae; genus Sinocyclocheilus; species Sinocyclocheilus rhinocerous. The sequence continues at coordinate 198,346 of NW_015655991.1, read as the reverse complement.
TTAAATTTGCCTTTTGCCTACGACTTAAGTTGTTTGTTCACTGAAAGCATTTCCGCCTAAGAAATAGCCCAAGTTCCACTCGAAAACATCAGAGGGCCTTGAACAACTGAACTGAATAAATAAACGCAGAGCTTGAGAAATCCGGTATGGCGATGATATTGTTATTTGAATTTCTTTGACTTGGTAATGCAGTCTTGAGACTGTATATTGAATGAAGCCAAATGTTTGGAATCCATGGTTAGCGAGCGTCAATACAGCAAAAGTGCAGCGCTGTGTCCTTGCTGAGAGCACAAGGGAGGCAAATGAACATGTAAAACACAACAGGATGGCAAATCGATAAGCCTAATTACAAAATAAATCCAAAACAGCTCAGCCTTATAGGTGGCAACTCGCTGTGCTGCCAGCATGTTCCTCTAGCATGCTTCATACGCTTTAACTCTTAATCTTCATTCCTACTGAACAGATAACTGCAGGCCACTTAGCAAATCAGCATATCATATGATGGATAGCAGCATATAGTGCAATAACAATACAAATGCAAACGCACAAGCTTGAAAATGAGGAAAAGAGAGTTTAAAACTCTGAGGAAACTGCCAGTGTTTTTCTCTGTCAAACCAAGGTTTGGCTAGTTAGCATTGCCTTGTCAAGCTACTGCCATTGAGATGAATGGGAATGCTAGCGAATAGCTTTTTATATGAGTCAATAGCAGAGAAATATAATACAATGAAAAGACAGAAAGTTAGAATTTTCAAATTCTACACACAATGAGCCTGAACATATCAAATGGAGCCTCTTGAATATGGACTAGCTTGTTTACAATGCTATCTTTCAAATGAGATTGTATATCTACATCCAATCCTATTTCCCCTTGACTTACAGTCATTTGTTTTTGCTAGCAAAATCCTGCATATATTAGATGTCAAGTTTTCTATGAAATGTATGTATTAGTCTTTGACGGCTAATGAAAACAGCTCTGCATTTTCCCAAGTTCATTGATGTGTTACCAATCCATGTGTTTACGTCTGACACAAAGCTACATCCTCTACATTAAATCACTATATTCATGCAAATACACAGCTGTGGCAATTCATCTCCGTACTCTGGTGAAACATGCCATCAAACCGGCGTGATGGTGTATTAATCCTTGTGCAACGGAGGCAGAGACACTGATGTTGACAAAACACACGACTATTAATCACCAAGGCTTCGCAAAGGCTTCGAGGAGATGAGCTGTCCGCACGTTGACGTGTGCCTGACGTTGGGTGTCAACTCAGAGAGAGCTTAATTTTTTGTGGACCAGATTAAAGAGATACTCCCACTGACAAACTTTCCTGACGGCAAGTTTATTTTTACCATTCTGTGGCAGGAATAAGGTGTTTTGAAATGCAGCTTCAGACGGGCTATAAAGGGAAGATGAAAGAGCATGGGCAAACTCTGACATGTACAATGTCATTCCTTCTGAGCAGATTTAAGGCTAACTCAAACACGTTCACACACACACACACACACCTGGTACAAAGCATGGAGTTGCTGAGTTCCACCTCGACACATTTCAAGGCATGGTTTTATCTGACATGCCTCTAGCTGAGGTGCCTCTGAGATTCTGAATGTCTACTTCTCCTTTCAGATTTCATCTCAGGATGTCAGTGATTGATTGACGATCTTCATAAATTATGGGTCATTCATTCATTCATTCATATTTGCTGAGTATTACTTTTTTAGTATTGAAAAAAACTGACCCAAACTTCTGAATGCTAATATATTATATTAAAATAAATGTAAGTGCATATCTCTCATAAACTGTTTGAAATATGTTGTCAAATGTGATCACAGTTCCACTTCCTGTGCTTATCCATGTCTGAGGATTTCTGTGGTGAACTACGATTGTGAGTAAGAACTGTTATTCCTTCTGATACAGTAAAGCAAGCGTGGTTAATTTGAGGTTGGCAGTAAATGAGACATAGGAACTCCACAGAGAACAGCTGCTTCAGCTTAATATTTTACTTCGTACCCAACCCAGCCAATGAAGGGAACCAGCATCTCTGGGGTCTCATGTCGACTTTGAACTCCAAAAACGTAATGCACCACCCTTGGCAAGTTACTATGGAAACAGTAGGGCCTGGGATGCCCTCTAGGTGGAACTTTTCCAGCAGATGCCAACACAGAGGGTCATTCGGGGTGAGAGAAAGTTATTGGATGGCCTCATTACCACGCTGATCATCCGGTCCAATTGCACCGACTATTCCAGTTCCAGTATTTGTCTCAGTCTGCATGCATGATGTGCAGAGGATGCAGCATTAACGTTCTGTCTTTAGGCAAAAAAAAAAAAAAAAAAAGCTAAAAAACCGTGGTAATGACTCGGTAGTAGTTATACTGTTTCACACTGACAAAAAAAATTATAATTGCGAAAACTCATATTAACTGAAGAGTTTGTACTATTTTTATATTTTAAAGCAGAACTGACTTGAAGGCAATTACAAAAAGTAATAACAGCTTAGGGAAAAAAGGTATAGCCAACTGTTTTGCAATTTTCTCAAGGTTACACGGCACCATATTGTAAGAACAGATGGTAGAATAGCTCTGAGGTTCTATTTTAACACTCTGTGATCCGGAGTAATTCAGGAACGAAGTGACTAGCATCATCCTCCCACTTTCCTGATATTTAGGGCAGTCCCATCCCTCAAAGTTCTGAAAAAATATCGGCTTCCTTACGCCAACTTACTAAGAGCAAAAACAATGAAGAGTACAGCAGTCCCATTCAAATAGCAATTACGAACACCCACAACATTGGCACCATCCAAACTATTTTCAGAAGCTCATCCCGAATAATTAATCCCTGAATCAAAGCAGAAGCCCCGAACGTAAAGGAAACCGTTGACAGAATTTACAATCTGTTAGAGAGGTCCACACTATGGAGAACCAACAGATGGGCATTAATGCCGATTAAAGAGATGTGCAAGACAGACAATTGAATAAACAAAGCTTTGGACATGAAACTAATAATTAGAGATGTTATGCTTTACTTTGAGAAGTTCACAAGTGTTGATGGGAAAGCTTATATGCAATGCCACAATTCATAAAGATAATAGGATTATAGAGACATTCACATGAACCCAAGCAGACAGTACAAATTCAACATAAGTAAGAGTCTATAGATGTTGACAAAGGAAGCAACATGTATAATCCCCACCTAAGGATGGTCTATTTATGAGCGCTACATGATCAAATGTCTTCTTTTGGGGAAATTTTCAGTATTTATCCCGGGATCAAAATGCGACTACACCAGAGGGCAGCATAAAAAAAACAGCTGTGGTCTAGAAAATGGAGTATTGCCAACCTTCGCCTCAGATGTACGTGTAAACGTACGTGATGGTGGGACGTGATGACATTTGGCTTTAGAGCAGTGGTTCTCAACATTTTTGACTCAACATAACCAATTATCCACAACAATAATCAAAGGCCCAATGATTTTTCCAGTTTTCCATGAATTACTGGATTAGGATTAAGTATACGTTTTTGAAATGACTTCCAGATAGATTATTTTAGGGCTTGGCATAACTCGAAAAATTTATATTCATAATGAAAATTCTTTATAAGATTTTATACGTTTTATTAATTTTATTAATTTACATGAGTTTTCCAGGTCTAGAAATCATACTTTTAAAATGAAGCTTCCTAATGGATCCAGGTTTTTCAATGCAGTGACAGTGAAGAAATATCTTGATATTGAGTTGGCTTGTTTTGTCTTATTTTATAAAATTTTAAGTCATCTTGAGGCCATTGAAAGTTTGCTGAGGCCCCCTGGTTGAGAAGCACTGCTTTAGAATGAAACTCCATGATGATTTCCATTTGTTCGTATCTTCCTGTCTGAAAGCTAACCCTAACTTTAAACCAACCTTACATGGTTAGCAAGTTAGCTAGTAGTTGTTTATGCTGGTCTGTTTCAATGGTTTTACCAGAGTTTTGGGCATTTGTCAGCTGTTCAGACTAGGAGACCAGCTGGCCGATCAAGTAAACCAGCTAACCAACTTAGATATGAATACAATTTAAGCAAAAATCAGCTTAACCATGGTGTGTCTTCACTTCTTGCTCAAAACATCAGCTGCTGATATTGAGGTTTACCTTCTCAACAAAACCATCAGCACTTATTTGTTAGTGTTACTTGTCAGTTAGCAGTTACAAGTTAGCAACGAGTGGCCACTGCCATCATCATAATAACTGTGAAGTGTGGAGTGAAATGTGTTCTTTAATCATGGCACGTCTTGGGGAAGATAAATTAGACCACTCGCTCAGAGGCTGCCATGAAGTGTGACTACGACAAATTCAAATGACTTGAATATCCCTTGCCAAAAACAAGTTCATTTCATTTACATATGTTATTACCTTTAATGGTGCAGATGCCTGGCGGTCTGCAGTGTCAGCTCGAAACTGGAGGGGCCACCTCCCACCACGCAGAGACTGAGCACTGCCTGCAGGATACTAATTGTGCTTAATGCAGATATGGGTGACTAAACATCAGAGAGATAGAACTCGCTCTCTGACCGGCAATCAGACACATCAATGACAAGGCTAAATCCCATCTCCCTTACTCTATTTCCCTTTCCATCTCACTTCTCTATTCTTTTAAAGAAGCAGTTCACTCAAAGGAAGAAAGAATAACTAAATATAGACTATTATAGGTATATAAATATAATACATTTGTTTATTTATTTATATGAATAAATAATAATAAAATAATAATATCAATTGTTATTTATTAATAATGAATAAATAAGAAAATAATAAAAACAACAGCAATATATATTTAAATTAATAATAATAATAATAATTATTATTATTATATTATAAATAAATAATAACAATTATGTTAATAATAATAATAAAAAAGAAAATAATAACAATAATAATGTATTGTTATTTTGTCACATTTGATGTTGTTTAAAAGAAAAAAAGACAAATCTTTATGCTAATATGTTTTCTGTGGATCACAATATTTTTTACTTAATTTAAATTTTTTAGTTCTGGGTGATCAGAGCAGATTCACAGTGAAGTATTTTGCTCTTCCAGTGTAACAAATGTACTGCACACCTCAGTCAGTGAATGCCAGACGCAGTGTGCCCGAGGTGTGATATCAGTAGGAGCAGTCTTAATTAAACAGAAGAGGATGATGTTTATGAGGTGGGTGGTTGGATACAGGTTGCTGGGGAGAAGACAATGTCTCAGGGTTGAGTGTGCGGCTGTAGATCATACTGATGTCTTGCCTCTCACCGTGAGGCCTTGAGCCAGAAGCTGTAATTAGAGTTAATTGACTTACTGTTGAAAAGTCATTGAGAACAGGTGCTCTGGTGCAGCACTGGCAGAAGATTAGCCATCCTTATGAATCCCCCTCCTAAACTTGCTCTTCTTGTACAGTAGGTACACATTAGCAAGGCTTTACTACTTATTCTCAAATTTAATTTGAAAAGGAATCATGCCAAGGGACTGCGATAGCTAGAAAATGGCCGTCAGATTGAAAAGGCATTTGATCTGCACAAAGACAATTGCAATGTACCGAGCGAGCTCATCACATTGAGCTAAGTTGAGGCAGAAAACTCCTCCTTCAGAGATCAGCCCATGTAGGATGATTCCCAGCTTTCAGTACCACTTCAATACCCAGCAACACACATCTGGTTTCGTAGCGTCAGTTCCAGAAACTAACTACAACTCTAACCAACAAAACGACCGTCTGTTTGGATTGAGAATTCAACGGTTCTTCTGAACTAAACTCCTAGTAAACCCTGTTGAGAGAGTCTCTCCTGCAAATAAATACTCAGCATGCCATTTAGCTAAGCGTGTAATTTGTTTGCGCTGTGGACCGTGGTGTCTCCATGTCCCTCAGCGCCAATGAAGACAGCGGAGCGGCAGGCAGAGTGATGGTATGTCCGGTAATCCTCACTAAGCCGTGTGGTGGGGGATTGAAGGGTGCTGGGGTGTCTGACGCTGCAGTCTGTCAGCTGTGCCTGTCCCGGGCTAATTACCATCCTGTGTTCAGCCCATACTTGCTGTATGGAATCCGGCCAACTACTGTAAACACACCGCCGACCCACTCTGACCCCCATAAGCACACTCTGCTTAGATAGTAGTATAGAACAGAAAATGGGCTGTGTAAAAATATCGACTTTCCTTTTAATCGTGACCTGCATTTCAGGGATCTTTATATTGAGTCATAAAATCCAAAATTGCAGTCCAAAGTGAATTTAATGAGATAAAGGCGTGTATGGTGACATCATGGCAATAAAACACGTATTTCTATTAAGCTGTGCTCGTGAATGCAATGGCACATGGTGTAGTTCAGTTTACAAACAAATAACTTTTTTGAGCTGGTTCTTTTCAGTGAATAAAAATAAATAAAATAAAAATACAGCGCAACCAGTGTAGTCAGAATCACAAACAAATGATTCTTTTGAGCTGATTCTTTTTAGTGAATCAAAAATATACAGTACAGACTGTCAGTTTAATTTTTTTCTCAATCTCAATTCTTTCTCAGAATTCCAAACAAATGACTCTTTTGAGCTGGTTATTTTTAGTGAATCAAAAACATACAGTACAGCCTGTTACAATAAGATACAAATGACTCTTTTGAGCGTTTTTTTTTCTTCAGTGAATCAAAAAAATACAGGGCAACCAGTGTAGTCAGAATCACAAACAAATGTTTATTTTGAGCTGATTCTTTTTAGTGAATCAAAAACATACAGTGCAATCAGTGCAGTGAGAATCACAAACAAATGATTATTTTGAGCTGGTTCTTTTTAGTGAATCAAAAACACACAGAACAACCAGTGTAATCAGAATAACAAACAGATGACTCTTGAGTTGATTCTTTTCAGTTAATCAAAACATAGAGTGTAACCAGTGTAGACAGAATCATAAACAAATGACTCTTTTGAACTGCTTGTTTTTATTGAATCAAAAGCATACAGCACAACCAGTGTAGCCAGAATCACAACCAAGTGACCCTTTTGAGCTGGTTCTCTTTTAAGCGATTAAACAACATTGAGTACAACCAGTGTAGTCTGATTCATGAACACGTGACTCTTTTGTGCAGGACCTTTTAAAGAATAATTTTTAAAAAGTCATTAAAGGGGTCATATGATGTTATTTTAAAGATCATTATTTTGTACACTCCAAAGAGAAAGGAAAACTTGAAATCGCATCATATGACCCCTTTAAACAATCAAGAGATTGTGAATGAGAATCTAGACTTTTGTCTCGATACTTATACCTAGATAGCAAGTACTTGTGAAGTAATTTTGCTGTACTATAAGGGTGATCCAGTTTGGGTGAACTACTCGTCAAAATAACACATTGTCAATATTTTTGGAGACCCCCCCAAAATTTCACAAATCACGTTTTCAGGGGAGCCCATGTCTTATTAAGGGGAGCCGAGCTCCCCCTAGCTCCCCCGTAGTTCGCACCCTGGCTACCGGTCTTCATTTTGCTTCTGGAAGAACAGTGCAGATTAAGCACCTCACAAAGGGCTGGACAGAAATGGCTGTTTTTAAAATACCAAACCCTTCTGAGGGTCTCTGCTAGGGGTTAGACCACTGCTAGACATAAGAATCTGTAGCTCCCATTCTGTCCTCAGCCCTACTCAGGTCTCTTAATGATGAGCCAGGGAAAACAGATTTGAGCTTTATTCTTTATGATTGGTGCTGCGAGTGGAAGAGAATGCTAGGTGAGTTTCATTCCCATGGCTGTCTGCGGGCATCCGTGTCTGATACTGGTAAACCTGCCCCAGTTTGATTTCCTCTGAGGGTTATGAGAGCCAGGAAGAGTCACACTGCTCCTTCCATAACACTGCTGACACTCCTGAGCTTACAGTTATGAAGTAGGAGTGCCACATAAAACTTAAAAAGAATGCATTAATCAATTTTTAAATTGACAAATAAAACATATTTAAAACTTAATTTAACTCATGTTTAATAATGTAAAAATAAATATATTTTTTTAATATTTAATATTTTTTGGCCTGTTCTGCCTTTATTAGATAGGACAGTGTAAATAAGACAGGAAACAGCTGAGGAAAACATCACAGGCAAAAGACCTCGAGCCATGACTTCAATTTGTGTCGCCTGAGGATACTGCTCTAATGAACAAATAATTTTTAATGCAAAATTGACATTGTATTTTTATAAACCATTTGCAAATTGCTTTTCTTTACCAATTTGTCAGTTACTTCTCTTTATCCATTTGCCAATTGAAAAAAAAAATGGCACTGGACAGTTAATACATGGGAGCAGTAAATGAACTTTCCCATTTTTAAGAATTTAAAAGCAACTAGTCAATGCTTTTAAAAAATGCAATGTAAAGTTGCATTAATGTGTGTAATGTATTATTTTATTGTTACATTTAACTAACATTTTAAACAAATTAAATATAGTTTTAAATATGCCTATTAATTCATATTATTGCTATAGCTAAAGGAATAGTTCACCCAAAAATAAAAATTTGATGAAAATGTTTTTAACATCAGAACAGATTTGGTTAAATTTAGCATTACAGCACTTCATCAATGGATCCTCAGCAGTGAATGGGTGGCGTCAGAATTAAGAGTCCAAACAGCTCATAAAAATATCACAATAATCCACAAGTAAATCACATGATTCTAGTCCATCAGTTAATGTCTTGTAAAGTGAAAATCTGCATGTTTGTAATAAACGAAAATTACTTGTGGATTACTGTGATGTTTTTATCAGCAGTTTGGACTCTCATTCTGACGGCACCCATTCACTGCAGAGGATTAATTGGTGAGCAAGTGATGTAGTGCTAAGCATCTCCAAACCTGTTTTGAGGAAGAAAAACTCATCTATATCTTGTATGGCTTGAGGGTGAGTAAATTTTCAGCAAGTTTTCATTTTTGGGTGAACTATTCCTTAGATATTAAGTATGCTAATTTATTTGGCAATTCCCGATTTATTTATTTAAATTTTATTTAAAATGTTTCTTTTTTAATTAATAAATTGATAACTGATTCCTTTTTTTTTTTTTAAGTGGCACTGATAGTTTATTATTATATAGAACGAGGGATTTATGGGATTCCTGACAAAAGTTGGATCTATAATTTCATGAGCTAAACTGGTGAGCCTTATACACTATTAGGAGCACTCTTCCTATCAGTAAAAATTTCAGCAGGCACAAATGGTTGCAAACTCAAGACACAAGAAGACTGGTAAAACACTTAGAAGGAGACAAGAAATCCTGTTTCGCTGTCAGCTGTCTCAAGCAGGCTAAAATCTTAAGCTGTATCGATGCCGGTTAATCAAACAGCTCCCTGCTCCACTGAATTCCCTTTGATGTGGGCAGACACCTGGAATACTGATGGCCTTCTCCTTTGTCAGGATGCACGGATCGAACTCAGACATTCCACCACCATGTCTGTGCTCACCGCTGGCGCACAAGGCTGCAATTTCACTTACGGAAAATACCCCATAAATCCCTTGGCCTGAGAGTGTCCTTCTAATGGTTTACTAATGAGGCAGAGCACAGGGCTAGGTTTACTGAGGCTGCGTTTACAGGACACAGTTTACAGAGCCTCAGAGCAAGGTGCTGTTTAGAGAGGCTGAAAGGGTTTGGAACAGATAAAACGCATATAAAGAACCTCTGGCTGCCTCTGGGTGAAAACACACATCTGACACAAGCTGCAGATCAGCAGCCAGGTTCATGCATGCAGAGCAGTCTGTCAGAGGCCTCATCACTGAAGAGCACTTGGGTCATTTTCAAAGGCTTTCATTAGGTTTGCCAGAGTTACTCCAGCTTTCAACAGCATCATTCTCTATCTGACAATCTGCCCGAGGCATCAGCTGAGCTCGAAAATGTACACCATTAAAGATTTAAATCATCATTGTTGAAAAATTTATTATGGTAGAATTCTAAAATCACAATTAAGGGAATCTTTCTGACAAAGTCTTATTCTTTCTAACTTTTTTTTTTTTGACATGATTGCATGATTTAAGAGAAAAAATAAACACATGGAATATTTAGCAGGCTGATTCTAATTGGCAATAAATATGTACATAAAAGCTAGATATGTACTGTACTTTCATGTTATGCCTGATTATAATAGATAAAAATGTCACATTTAATTCAGTGTGTAAATAGTACAGTTAAATAAAAGCTACATTTCTACTTTAGCCTTATACATACACACATAATAATAAAACAAATTGGTGTAGAAACTATTTTACTCAGAAATTGCTAAAAAAAATATATGTTTCACTGTAATAAAATACATGAATTCTCAGACAGAAAGAGAGAGATAGCCACCTCCAAGCTCTGTGTCTTTCTCCCTTTCTGTCTGTCCCACTGGACAGTGCGCACAATAGAGCCAGTGTGCCTGTATCCTAATTAACTAATGAAGTGCACAAAAAAGAGCTGCTCCCTTTAGCCTGAGATGGTCTCTTTCATAGGAAACAACACACAGACTCTTTGAATAGTCAAACCATTTTACTGCAAGATATAAAGCCTGGCATTGATCAACTCAGACAAGTCCATGACCCAAAAAATGCCACCACTGCTTGATAAGATTTATGTGTTTGGCTGTAACGTCCCCAGTAATCAAACCTGTTAACTTGCCGCAATCTGACAGCACTCACTGCATTTATTCTGCACTATATCTTATTCACAACATACTGCATTTTTCGACGCAGCGTCTCGTTCCCTCGAGGAACTAGGGTTACATACGTAACCTGAGGCGTTTCCTGGTAAAGATCCATACGTTTATAGGCAACAACACAGCTAATCATTATCAATTTTGAATTGATGAGGCTCATGCAAAAAAAAATAAAAAATCATCACCCCATGCATAAATAAAGCAGTTACACAGGCAAGCACAGAGCATCATTTTCTATTGGCTTAGTCAGGCTCTGATAAGTGGTTCAAGTGCATCATATCTCAAAGGAAATGCAGAAACAAAATGCAACAGGCCAACATGAAATGCACAACCTTACCTTGTACAGTATGCACATAAATATCTAAAATCAATATTTTCCAGAGAGATAAATGGATACAGAGACACTGAGATGCTGTTCTTTTTATGGTCCAGGCCTCTAATATTGATGCTAATTGTTGCTAAATAATGTGTGTGACAGAGTGAGCGAGTAACATATTGTCATTAAGCTCCATGAGTTTGTGTTTGAGTAGGTCATTGCTGACAGTAATTCTCACCTCTCTGAACACTGCTATCAACATCTAGTGTGTTTTAACTGTGGTCAAGAGTACTTGAACTTAGACCATCTCTTGGTCTACAGTACAAAAGTACAATTAAGCCCAAGAGAAGCATTTTTCCCCCATCTATTTCATTCAGTGTGAAATGACTCCTTTTTCTCTGTGTGCCTGAAAAATCATAGGAACTGGACAGGAAAGTTAAGATAGATCAAGGCCCTTCATATCATGGTGATATTGATTTTTTTGTTTGTTTGTTTTTTGTTAAAGTTTTAAAGTTTGAGGGTAAACTGCAGCCACTTTATTGAACTGCGAAAAGCAAGGTATAGTTTTTTTTTTGTTGTCCAGTTGTTCCATCACTACTGTTAATTCAAAATAATAATTGCTGGCTCATAAAATAAATAAATAAATAAATAAAATAGAGAAATAAACAACCAATCGACACTTCCTCAGATACATCTAACCATTCAATAAATAACTGTCAATTAATAGATGGAAATCAGGATATTCCAAAATATAGATAGATAGATAGACAGACAGATAGACAGACAGACAGACACACAAATAAAAACTCTTTGCTGCATTGAAATTTTGTTGCATTATTATTTCATTAAATAACTGCACTTTTTTAAAATTGCAAATTGCTGTTAAATCAAAAGTCCTCATTTTAATATATAAATCCATACTTACATATGTAACGTTAAATAACGTGAGCCGTGCACAATTGATCTTTCTTTGCTGAAGTATCAGGGATCGAGAGATTGGTCTATTATCAAGCAGATAGATCCTTGCTTTGGATGGCCTCCTCTTCAAGAGTGACCTATCGGGTCTAGGAGTCCATTTCCTCTCTTTCGTTGCCTGGCAACAGGCCATAAAAGTACTATGGTTCGTGCGTGTGCATGGCCAGTCAAAGCATGTATTGATGGAGGAAGAGACAAGGCCGATAGGGCTTTAATTGTAGATCTGGGCTCTCTCGAGGGAAGCGGAGGATCAGACCCACCTCTGCTGTATTCATTAGCTGCGGCAAAAGGCCCTCACTTTGCATATTGACATTTTGATAAATGCTCCTGATCTGCAAAAGCAGTGTTATGAAAGCTGTCCTACCAACTAGCCTGCTGCCTGAGGCAAAGGCGGCTTTTGTTTCCTATTCGGCTGGAGTGCAGCTGTTCCCTCAGGTTAGCATCAGAAGCTAACAACAGCACCTGCAACTGTTCTGACCCACTAGCATCTCCAAAGCAGATAGCTCTGCCCCAAAACTCACACCATCGGTTGAGCCAATGAGGCAGTGTCAGGCTAGTCGGGATGCTTAACTCAAAAAAAGCCACAGTCAAGGTGAAGTGACATTTAACATTGTAGGAATCAACGTGATTGAGAATTTGCATGAGGGCAAAAGATCTCCCCACACAGATTTCGCAACAGGTTTCGATGCGTTTACTAATAGAAAGCTTGTTACACTATTAACAACAGACCATGGAGCATTTTTGCTGAAATTTCGCTAATGGGAGCACACCTTTAAGTTTTTTAAGCTAGTCAAACTACATTAATTGAAATTTAAAAAACTCTTCTCAGCTAGTTTCCAAGGCAACATTTCTAATTTTAATGTAATTCATTTATTAATTTAATTAATTTAAGTTAAGCTGATTTGACAGCGTTTGTGGCATCATTTTAATACTACATAAAATAATTAGAATTTGGTAAATACAATAAATATTAGTCATTAGTAAATTAGTCCCATTTTTTAAAAGTAAAACGGGCACATTTTTAAAGGATATAAAAGAAAAAATTTGAAGTTTATTTGATAAAAACACTTATATTAATAACTCTTCTGCTACAACTCTATTATTAGAGCTGGCAAAAAGTTTAAAACATTTTTTACTGCCATTTTAGAGTGTTAGGCTTTGTGTTGCCCTAATTTTTATAAAGAAAAGTTTAGCTAAAAAAAGTCTAAAAAAGTAAAGGTTAAACAAAAGTCATGTTAACACATATTATTTACATTATAATAATGTATATATATATAAAGGGAAAATATATTTTCTGATAATCAACTATATGCCACAACTGCTGTGGATTAATCTTAACTTGAACTTGAACTGAACCCAGAATATTTCTTTAATGCAATGATTCCTTTTTCGCTGAGTCACTTTCTGCTGCCTTCTGCCACGAGTCCACATCAAAAATGTTTCTCAAGGTTTCACAGTGAGATATAGGAAAACAAAGCCATATGCTTGAGGGACTCTGTTAGTGAGGGTACTTCGAAGAGTGAGTGAGTTCCAGGAACCACTACATCACGTGTCGCATCAGCTCTCTAAGGATATGTTCCTTCAAAGAGCAAACGAGAAATGAAAGTCTGCCACTGAGACCCAGTGAATACATAATGGCGTATCATTATTTACACAGTCCGTACTGAATAACCGAGATAGAGCAAAGCCTATGGAAACCTTGTTTCTGCTGCTCTTAACTCAGTCTCCATCCATTAACCATAAGCGACAAAAACCTATGGAAGCTACAAAGAGAGGAAGCTCTCCAAACCTTCCCAAATACACTGACAGATTGCCGGCCGAGAAGAATCCATAAGGAGCAAATAGTCTATCATTAAATTAGACAGAAAAATAATACTTGTGCCACTCAACAATTCAAAAAGTTTTAGAGACAAAACGAACCGAGTGAATGTGTAATCGCCTGTATCATCTGAAAGAGCTGCAGTCAGATGTGCATTTATGTGCACACAAGCTTCCGTGCAGAGGTGAAAAGAGGACCTCTATTCCCAGAGAGGAAAGACATGAGACCAACAAACAAGATTTCACTTTGATATTTGTTCACAGAAATACATGCAAGAAATTAAGACCTAGAATGACAAACAAGGCCACCTAAAGGCGGGCGTACACGGTGCGATTCTGAAGGTCTGAACATCCTGAGCTCTGGCACATGTCACGATTGAGTTTATCCGAAAGTCGTACGGAGGCAGTCACACACGACACGAATTTACTACGATCCCCTAGCGTTTCCGACGCAGCGTCTCGTTCCCTCGAGGAACTAGGGTTACATACGTAACCTGAGACGTTTTTTAAGAGAAATCAAAAAAATGTCAAAAACCTGACTAAATCACTTGCAAAAAAAACACCAGCTAGCCATTGCCTATCACTGGGAGTTCTGTACTATCAAGGGTATTGAGTCTGGCCCAGTTTCAAATGAACTGTTGTCTGACCTTGAAAACTGTGATTTTACTTCAGAGCAGCTCCAGATTGATATCTCTAGAGAGGTAATGGTCACACCGTGGAATCGGTGTTAATATTTCACTCTCTTAGTGTTCATATTTTAACACTGTGTTGGTGTTGCATGAGGCAACACTTTTGAAAGTGTTAAATTAACACTTTGTGGGTGGTTCTCATATATACACTTTCAAAGTGTTAAAAAATTAACTCTCATGGTGTTGTTTTCCGGATTTCAAATTTACTGTGTGACGTCCAAAAAAAAAAAAACGAAGACAAAGGACATGGCAAAAAGAATGGCTGAAAAGCAGAGAAAAGCATGGACTTTCTGTTCTTCATAAAGAACTCGAGGGAGTAGGCCATTTCTGAATTTCTGCTAGTTTTGCCGGAAATACAACAGGCATATTCATTCATAAAGCTGAACGGCAAATTTGGCACATTCGGAATAACAAATA
>NW_015655991.1:176950-182546 GCF_001515625.1 Sinocyclocheilus rhinocerous | reverse complement strand
ATATGGTTTTTGTCATCTTCTGATTGGTCAACTTCAGATGGATCGCCAAATCGTCTCGTTCAACCGCACATACGCCACGAATTTAAACCGACAGCATCCGATTTTTTTTGACATGTTTCAAAATTATCGGGAGGACGGGAGGTGCTCGTAACATCTCGGATCGGCCCGTAATTCTTCTCACACAGTACGTGCCGCGACCATGCGAGCATCTGTGATGCATGAGGTGCATTTCAAATTAGCTTTACAGATCATGCATGTAGCAGTAGCCCCTTTCACACAGAGATTCCGGAAAATTCACTGATAATGTGTCCCGGGATCGTTTGATTTTGGTTCATTCACACTGCCAGTGATTTTCTGGAACCTGTGGGTGATTCACACACATCCTGTAAAGATCCCATTAAGACACGTGACATTAGGATGTGACTTGTAATGTGACGCATACTGTTGCACTTAGCTGGTGAATTATCTCAGCTTCAGCACGGATAGTAAGGAGCTCCCTGGTCTCTGCTTCATTCCAGTTTGCAGACATTTTTTCGTCGTGAACATTAATCCGCATATAAAACACCCGGTAAAAGAGTCGCATAATAATGTGCGTCATCACTACGACACACCTCTTCTGGCATTAGAACTGCCTTTTGTTCACACAGGGCACATTCTGGGACTGATCCCAGCAGTGTTACTAGGTCTCATTCCCAGGACATCTCTGCATTCACACAGAAGGCACTCTATTTTATGGCAATTCACACAGAAGGCACTCAATTTTATGGCAATTTTCCGGGATCAACATTGTGTGAAAGGGGCTAGTGATACAATGTATTTACATACTAAAAAAAGTCTACTAAATCTACAAGATCAATTGACAAAACAAATCAAGCTCAAGTAAATATAGATAAATAGATGACGCTTTGATAGGAATAATCATGATATTTCATGATGAAAAATGTCAATTCACCTGTGATGTCAGCTTTCAGCTACTGGACATTTTTGGTGGACAAATGAAATAAACTTGCGAGCCAGTGAAAAGCGTGTTAAAATTCCAGAGGGTCAAAAGTGCCCATACTTGAAAAAATACCTTCAATAAAATTCTTGTCAATGCTTTAAAACTGCCTGGAAGTGAAATGCCACTAATATATCCTAAACCTCAAGGAATCCTTCCAGCACACAAAAAAAAAATTTGACTGAAGCAAGTCTCTATTTTTCTTAATAGCTTGAAAGACTTCCATTCAGCTAATGAGAGAGGGGATATCATTCAGGGAATGACTAATGGTGTCGCTCAACATATGGGCGTTGACGTTTTCAGTCAAGGGTTTTCCTGGCATTCCGGGATACCGCAGGCAGTGAGATTTCTGCTTTATTCTAAGACTGAAAGTTTTGGGCCGTATCCAGCTGGAATGGCTGAGAATGGAAGCTACCGCATGAGTGACTTTCGACAGCTGCTAGGCTTCAGAATACCAGTCACACAGTTCAGCACTTCTTCCATACAAGACTAAACAAAATTCATCTGAACGTCACATGTCACAAATCCAAATCCAATCATTGATTCCCCATCTACAGTCTATTATGATTCAGCCATGTGTCACAGTCTCACAACAGTGACACTTCCAGCTAAACAAAACAGATTCACCACTGCTAACGTTAAAGATTTATGCTATTATTTCAATCAAATTCTCTGCTTTTGAAACTACTAGGACTGGATGGTATGACAAAAATCATAATGAGTAGGCTCCTTTTAGTTCACACTAACAGTATATATTATATTGCTGGAAATACAGGTATACCTCATATACAGTATATATTACAGAAGCATGTAGTAACTTTTAGTATTAATAATGTAAAATGAATATTTTACAAATGTAAGGTAGTTAATCTAATTTGATTATTATTATTTTATTTTATTTTTTTAATAAAGGCAATATTCTTGTAACAAGTTAAAAGTCGGTCATCTGTACAAAACAGCCAAAATATTGGATATTTAATCGTTTTTGCTTTTTTTCAGTTTTATATGTCTAAATTAAAGGGAAAGTTAAAGATAATAGCAAAGCTTTAACCCCTTTTTCCCTTTAAAAGTGCAAGTCGGCTTGAGTTGCTGTGCAAAGTACAGTACCAATGAAAGAAACCATTATTAACCCTTTAGGCACCAGGGTTTTTTGGAAAAAATGCTGGATTTTGACATCAAGATTTCAAAAGCTTGTGGCTTGAAAGGGCTTAAAGATAGAGATCTACTGTAAATTAGAAAAATGTTGGGCATGACCAAAAGTTTATGTGGGGTGTAAATATACTCATCTAATTTGCATATGATGATGTAATCAGGGGCGGCCATCTTGAATTTCATAATATTCAGGAAATAGTAGTTATTGAATTGATGTTTGAACTTATTTGCATGCTTGCTCATTCCAAATGATCAGAAAAGAGGAAACCAACAATAAAACAGGAGAAAGTACTAAATTATTATTATATTACTATACCATATAGTAGTAAAAGACATGTGAACAGTAGCCTACTTTTTGATCAGTTCATCAGTAATATTCATGAAAAAATATATATGGAGTGGATGTTTGAACTTATTTGGAAGGTTTTTTTTTTGTGTTTTTATCCTCATTCCAAAAGATCAGGAAAAGAGGAAATCAACAGTAAAACTATTAGTAACTATAGTAAATTAATACTATATTACTGCCATAGTAAAATGCATGTGCCTATTTTTTGATCAGTTGACCAGCTATCTGCCCAATCAGGTATCTAGGTGACAAAGTTTATAGTTCTTGAGAGTATGGTACCTCTCATTGCATGGCACAGCGCACAGACCTACCCCACACTGACTGCGCATCAATGACACGATAGCTCACTTGCTCTGCTATTTGCTCGAACACTTTGAATAGGAACATGACGTCATTTTGGTCTAGAATCGAAGTACTACATGTCTGCCATCTAGTGGCAGGGAATACAAATGAGATATTACACCATATTAGGATCTACAGCCTATTTTATTAATTATGACGTCTTGTCGCAATTTTGCGACTTTGGCGCTTAGAAGGTTAATGTTTCTTTGAAATGTGCTCTTTAATAACTCTTTAATAAAACTAAACTATTCAGACCCATTGGTTATAACTCTCTGAGCTCTTCTAGCTCTTTTTTTTTCAAGAACTATCTAACCTGGGTCCCAGAGGTCTCTTTTCTATTATGAAAAGAACAGATTTTCTTTCTTTTTCAAACAGTATGTTTTTATAGCCGATTTCAAAAGTAACATTTATCCATTTTTATTATATTTATTCTTACTTTTAATATCTCTATGTCACACCGTCCCATGGTGCGTTTTCCATACAACGACGTAACTCACTGATTAACCACCAAAGTACGACGCATTGTTGTGGAAACTAACTAGCCAGTCACGACTGTTTCCCGAACACGGCTGCATCTCCGTTGTTTGAACCTCATTAGTTCAACAATTTAGGGCCGTTTTTTAATAACGTCACATGCATGTGGTGGAGTAATAACTTCTGCTAATTAATTGATTCGAGATCTCTGAGATGCTGCTGTATTGAACATGGCACCTGATGACTAATTTACTGTTTTGTTCCGTTATTTTGCTTTATTTGATGTTTGATTCATTGCGGGTTTCCTCTTACGTCATACTCCGGGGTTCCCTTAGACATTTATGCACATGCGCACTCTTCAAAAACGGTGCTTATTGAGGACGCACTAAAATATATTGATTAAAATGTATATATATTTAAATAGAATGGAAGATATAGATTGTACTGCATGTTAGCTTGCTTATTGTGCCCAAGGGCATAATTTATTTAAGTCCACATGTCTTGCTAACAAGAAACTATGCTTCTAACCACAGGTGGAGAGCTGTAGTTCCTACCATGTAAGTTTGCAACGCTGTTTCCGAATATTCGTTTGAACTGTGGTTTCGGGAAACACTAAATTGTTGAACTATGTTGGTAATGACGGAACTTGTGACAGTTGGCTAACGATGCTTTTGTGAAATGCACCCCAGACCAGTGTCCTACTATGATTCTCTTTCATAATTCAATTGCAGTTACAGGCAACGAAAGTCAAAATAGACAGCTTGAATTTTGACATGAAGTGATACACTTTTTCGTGCAGAACAGGTGATAACTCAGGGATCACACATTGTTGGTTCAAATCCACAACCTTATTTTTACCCGGGCAGACATTCGACATGTTGTGACTGACTCAATGCGTGTCTAGAACACCACAGAGAACAGCAGCAATATATTCATCAAGCAGCATTATATTTCTTCTGCCTCCCTCCTGCACCACAGGATTACTGCTGACATTTAAGGGAAGTATTAAAAAGTCTGCCTCCTCACTTTCTATTTTCCTTTGTGCCGGAGATTTGTGGAGCTGTGTTAGTGGTCGGCTGAGGAGCATCTCGAACTTCCTCTGCAGCACGCTTCTTGATTTGTGAGGTCACTTCTCAGAATGATTGCTTCTGCCAGTTCAGCCCAGATGTCATCAATCAGCAGTAGTGAATGTGGAGAGTGAGTACTTTGGCAGATGTCCATGTCATTAAAAGGTGAAGAGAGCAGTGCTTCTGCGTCAAGCGAAAGGTGATTGTAGGTGCGATCTGTGTTTACATTTGGGCCTCTGGAAACATTCGCTTTTAACTAATCGTTTCTGCCACATTCCTTCAGGCCTGAAACGTCTCCATTGAGGCACTTCCCCATTGGGTTTCAAATCATAATAGAGAAAGAATGGGCCACTTGTTCGAACTTTGTTTTCCAAAGAAGTCTATCATCCACTAGTTTTGTAGGTGTTTTAGTAGTCATATAGAGATTCTGTCATCATTTACTCACCCTCATGTCATTCCAAACCTGTATGACTTTCTTTTTTCTGCAAAGCATACAAAATCATACTTCACAATATCTTCTTTTGTGTTCCACAGAAGAAAGAAAACAATACAGGTTTAGAACGACATGAGGGTGAGTAAATTATGACAATTTTCATTTTTGGGTGAACTATCCGTTCAAATTAAATTTAGGTACAATCGTTCTAAAAAAATGAAATGTGAGTGTTTACAGTTCTCAAATAAATGCATACTGTTCTTCAGAATGGGACAAGTAAGAAAACAAATCTTTGCTTACTAAGTGGTGATGAACACCTGCAGGTTCTTTGCTATTCATTAAGCGCAAGACTGTTGCGGTGCAATTTCTGAACGAATTGCTGTAAACAAACTCCTTCAGATAAAACCATTACCGAAGAACATGTCAGTGCGAAAAGACTCTCAAATTGGTCATGGAAATGAGAAAATATTAACAGTATTGATCTCAGAACCCCTTTCTGTTCTTTAATCATGCTGCCTTCAATTTTGTAAGGTGACTGTTCATGCACTAAATGAAAATGACTATCGGATCGAAGGTTATCTGAAGGTTAAGATATATATGGATGGTAGCGCTGGACAATAATTCAATATCAATATGTATCGCGATATAATTTTTTTCAATAACGGTGATATGATTTTTAAAGCTATATCTCGCCGAGGCCGAGGCCTGACCCCGCCAAACTCGGGTCGAGGATAGAGCCCGAGGCCCCCTATCAGACGCCGCCTCCCCCGAGTCGATAGCCCCCC
>NW_015655991.1:173775-176908 GCF_001515625.1 Sinocyclocheilus rhinocerous | reverse complement strand
GGGAAAGAAATTATAGAAATTATACTTTTATTTAGCAAGGATGCTTAAAATTGATCAAAAGTGATGATAAAGGCATTTATAATGTTACAAAAGATTTATATTTCAGATAAATAGTGTTCATATCGATATCGGAATTATATCGTATCGACCGAAATTAAGAAATATATTGTGATATCAATTTTGGCCATATCGTCCAGCCCTAATGGATGGGATTGTGTGGACAGACAGAAACAATAAGAACATAGTCGAATGTGTCTTGTCATCTTTGCATTTTTTCACTGTTCGACCTTTTCCAAATGAAGCTGCTTAATTACTATCTCACTGCAAACACATAGAGCAGTTTATTCTTGGACTAGGAAACTGGCGCCACAGGCTTTTGTTGTTCTGCGTAAAATGGATTTGAGAGCTGTTTATTTGCGGCAGACATACCAGCCGCAGCCCCAAAGCTTTTCTCTTGCTGATAAGGACACACAAACCTGTGGACCTCCGCTGATTTAGGCACCAGGCAACCCGGAGACTGTCACCATAAAACAGGTACAGTACAGTTAAAGGAAACATATAAGCTCAAAGAGGTTTAGTAACCAACTATGATATCCTCAGTCTCCATATTAAAACATACAGATGGCAATAATAATGTCCAGCAAAATTGCAACTGAGTGGTTCGCTAATGAAATGTCAGATGTCTATAAAATGGTCAAAATATCTCTGAAAGTGAAGTTAGTTCTGAGAAAAGCTCTAGCATTAATAATATGCAGTATACGTACATATATCAAACCAAGTTCAGCTGCAATTTTGCTTGGTTTACTAAAAAAGAAATAATTTGATATAGGCCTATAATTATTTCTTTTTTTAATAAACCAAGCAAAATTGCAACTGAACTTGGCTTGATATTGAAACATACAGAAGTCAATAAAAACAGCTAAAATGGTTCTGAAAGTGAAGTTCAGAAAACTAAATGAACGAATGAATGAACTAACAAACAAACGAATCAATGAATGAATGAATAAATGTATTTTATCTAGAAAAGCTACATTTTACGTCCAAACACTTTGCAGGGCCATACATGTCTTCACACTAGTACATTTTCATTTGCTTCTGCACTAACTTAGTTATTTAGATGGGTGCAGTACTTTTCACTCAACGCCTGTCTATTTCAGACAGCTCAGTGTGTCAAAGCGTTCTAGCTGGGCTGATTTGAAATAGATGGTCCGTCTGTGAGGCATTACCATGGATATGCTAGTCAGCCAGCAAGTCAAGAAGAGATCCCTCCATATTTAATCTTGTCACTGATCTCTTAGAAAGAGATTTTTTCATCACCCTTTCGAATTAAATTGAACAGAGCGGTGCCCTTTGTACGACGCTTTAGAGAACTGATAAAATCGAGGACTTTTGGAGAGCATTTAATGCCACTGTGGAAAAAAACGCACGCCAGCATACAGTAAATGATAAAAAAGAGCAGAGCAAATTATATTTGACTAATAGTCCACGAGCGATGGCTGCACGCTGCCTGATTATTCATCTGGCTTTCGATTGTCTAGAGGTCATGTCAATTAAGTTACAGTAATGATCAGAACACTAAAATAGCAGGACTTTTAAATTACTCGCAAATTAACTCAGGCGACCACTGCGAGCAACTTGCATATTTTCTAATCTAATTTGGGGGTGTCTGGTGACAATCAAAATGGATAATTGCGTTGATTGCACTCAGCTATTAAGTTCATTTAGCTTGATTTCCCATCATGGTCATTAAAATGACAACAACCCAAAGACAATGGAGTCATCACTCCAGTTGGTTTACCCACCACGTGTGACGAACAACATGTTAACGGGCGGATCTATGGAGAATTTCTCACCGCGAGAATAAGCTTTTTGGCATTGAATCATGGACGAGATTAAGTGAGCGACGCCACTGATAACAAACCACCTAATCACCTGTGTGACAACAAAGCACCATCAGTCCCGTCAGGAGCGGCAATTGGGTCTGAGACAGCTGAGATGTACCATTTGTCACATTCTTAAACTTAATGAGGCTGTAAAAGTATTGAAAATGTGCAAGCAGTAAATTGCACCCAGCCTCATTACTATCAATAGAAAACGCTGCTACAGACTGTCTTTTACACTGTATCATAAACAGGGTTGACGGAAGGCAGTTGGGGAGCCATATAACTGAGCTAAAAAGCCTTTAGTTTGTTCTGTGTGCTGGTTTGATTCATAATTTTTTACTGTTTTTCTTCCGGCTGGTGCAGAAATCTCCATATAAATGCATCAAACGATACCTATATGTCTGTGAAGCATCACAACCTGTTCGTGCCCGACCATCTGCATTCACAGATTACTGCAGAATAACTGGGTACTGGGGGAATCTGCCGTTTGCAATGACCTTATGATTTTCTCGTTATTACCATGGCAGATTATTGCATAGGCATTTAGTGCAGCTATTTGTGCCACCAAGCCCTATCCAAAAATCTTTCCTTGTGAAGGAGTGTAATCATGATCTGATTTATCATGTCAAGGAGGGAAGCTGCTTCCATGAATTCAGTATATGTCTCCATTAATGGCTCCCTGGTAGCAGAATCAAAGACTCATAGAAAAAAGACCAGAAATAGACCAATAGTATGAACTGTATTCAGGGCTTTGTGTTAATATAATAAAATACATGAGAATAATAAAATAAAATGCATACTACAGTACTTGCTGTCAAGTGCAGCTGCAATTATCTTGGTTCATTAAATAAATAAATATCATAG
Organism: Sinocyclocheilus rhinocerous; assembly: GCF_001515625.1. Classification (NCBI taxonomy): domain Eukaryota; kingdom Metazoa; phylum Chordata; class Actinopteri; order Cypriniformes; family Cyprinidae; genus Sinocyclocheilus; species Sinocyclocheilus rhinocerous. Next base: position 174,161 of record NW_015655991.1, on the reverse strand, counting down.
TATAATACTATAGTTAAGCTACCATTTTGGGGAAAAAACACATTTAGGTTTAGTGTTTAAAAAATGATAAAAAAATAATTACAAATAATAAAAATAAACAATAATAATAATAATGTGTAAATGTTAACAATATAAATACAATTACATGATACATGACATGTATTTTTAAATAGTTACAAATATCAAAATACATAACTGTTCAAGTGACAGCAATTTAGTTTGGCTAAATAAATAAACAAACAAACAAACAAACAAACAAATGAATGAATAAATAAATATGCATCATGTAGTTAAGTTGCTTTTGAAACAAAAACACATTTAAGTATATAATTCACTCACACACACACACACACACACACACACACACACACACACACACATACACA
>NW_015655991.1:171547-173471 GCF_001515625.1 Sinocyclocheilus rhinocerous | reverse complement strand
CGTCTGTGAGGCATTACCATGGATATGCTAGTCAGCCAGCAAGTCAAGAAGAGATCCCTCCATATTTAATCTTGTCACTGATCTCTTAGAAAGAGATTTTTTCATCACCCTTTCGAATTAAATTGAACAGAGCGGTGCCCTTTGTACGACGCTTTAGAGAACTGATAAAATCGAGGACTTTTGGAGAGCATTTAATGCCACTGTGGAAAAAAACGCACGCCAGCATACAGTAAATGATAAAAAAGAGCAGAGCAAATTATATTTGACTAATAGTCCACGAGCGATGGCTGCACGCTGCCTGATTATTCATCTGGCTTTCGATTGTCTAGAGGTCATGTCAATTAAGTTACAGTAATGATCAGAACACTAAAATAGCAGGACTTTTAAATTACTCGCAAATTAACTCAGGCGACCACTGCGAGCAACTTGCATATTTTCTAATCTAATTTGGGGGTGTCTGGTGACAATCAAAATGGATAATTGCGTTCATTGCACTCAGCTATTAAGTTCATTTAGCTTGATTTCCCATCATGGTCATTAAAATGACAACAACCCAAAGACAATGGAGTCATCACTCCAGTTGGTTTACCCACCACGTGTGACGAACAACATGTTAACGGGCGGATCTATGGAGAATTTCTCACCGCGAGAATAAGCTTTTTGGCATTGAATCATGGACGAGATTAAGTGAGCGACGCCACTGATAACAAACCACCTAATCACCTGTGTGACAACAAAGCACCATCAGTCCCGTCAGGAGCGGCAATTGGGTCTGAGACAGCTGAGATGTACCATTTGTCACATTCTTAAACTTAATGAGGCTGTAAAAGTATTGAAAATGTGCAAGCAGTAAATTGCACCCAGCCTCATTACTATCAATAGAAAACGCTGCTACAGACTGTCTTTTACACTGTATCATAAACAGGGTTGACGGAAGGCAGTTGGGGAGCCATATAACTGAGCTAAAAAGCCTTTAGTTTGTTCTGTGTGCTGGTTTGATTCATAATTTTTTACTGTTTTTCTTCCGGCTGGTGCAGAAATCTCCATATAAATGCATCAAACGATACCTATATGTCTGTGAAGCATCACAACCTGTTCGTGCCCGACCATCTGCATTCACAGATTACTGCAGAATAACTGGGTACTGGGGGAATCTGCCGTTTGCAATGACCTTATGATTTTCTCGTTATTACCATGGCAGATTATTGCATAGGCATTTAGTGCAGCTATTTGTGCCACCAAGCCCTATCCAAAAATCTTTCCTTGTGAAGGAGTGTAATCATGATCTGATTTATCATGTCAAGGAGTGAAGCTGCTTCCATGAATTCAGTATATGTCTCCATTAATGGCTCCCTGGTAGCAGAATCAAAGACTCATAGAAAAAAGACCAGAAATAGACCAATAGTATGAACTGTATTCAGGGCTTTGTGTTAATATAATAAAATACATGAGAATAATAAAATAAAATGCATACTACAGTACTTGCTGTCAAGTGCAGCTGCAATTATCTTGGTTCATTAAATAAATAAATATCATAGTATAATACTATAGTTAAGCTACCATTTTGGGGAAAAAACACATTTAGGTTTAGTGTTTAAAAAATGATAAAAAAATAATTACAAATAATAAAAATAAACAATAATAATAATAATGTGTAAATGTTAACAATATAAATACAATTACATGATACATGACATGTATTTTTAAATAGTTACAAATATCAAAATACATAACTGTTCAAGTGACAGCAATTTAGTTTGGCTAAATAAATAAACAAACAAACAAACAAACAAACAAATGAATGAATAAATAAATATGCATCATGTAGTTAAGTTGCTTTTGAAACAAAAACACATTTAAGTATATAATTCACTCACACACACACACACACACACACACACACACACACACACACACATACACA
>NW_015655991.1:165873-170315 GCF_001515625.1 Sinocyclocheilus rhinocerous | reverse complement strand
GTATATAATTTACTCACACACACACACACACACACACACACACATATATATATATATATATATATATATATATATATACAATAAAAATATAATAATCAATATAAATAATGTTTACATTTAAATTATTTATTTGTAATAAACCAAGCTAAATTCCAAATGAACTTGACAACAAGTGATCTTGTATTTTCACATATGAAAAGTATTGAATTAAACAGAAAACATGAACTTTAAAAATTAATATTATTAAATTACTATTAAAAATTTATTAAATTGCTATTAAAAACTTACTAATCAAATTTTTTTTTTTTGGGAGCTGCATTTAAAAACCAGAGAGGACACATCATTTTAAATAGGTATGATGCTTCTGTTTGTATTAGTCATTCTGACTCATTTGTTTCTCCGGAGGGACCTACAGGATGCCATCAGTGACAACTGTCACGTGACAACAGAAGAAGAGAGGGTGCCAGAGCGCTCAGTGAGCAGATGTCGAAAAATCCTCGCCCACATTTCCTAATCTCCTCTCAGAAGACATTTTTCACTTCTAAATTCTATACACTCGTACGTTTGTTAGCGTTATGCATGTTCCATCCCTGCTTTGGAATAAATGTGTCTAATGATGGCGTGTTGACGACAGACAGGGATGCGTAATGAGAGAATCTCTGCATACAGTGAGAACAGAAATGCTTGTTAGTGAGGTGCAGGATCTGTGCTTGTTAAATAATGGATGGCATAAGAAGGCCTCTGGCTGTGAGGAAAGAGGACAGTAGGTAGGAGGAGAGACAGGGGCTCCTGACAACAGCTGCAGAACACACAAAACTGTTTACGTAGTGTCTTGCCCTTGAAATCGCAGGACGACAGAGGTAGGCATAGCCAACACTGGCTCCATGGACTGAACATGTTCTGTGATGAACTGCCAACTGTATTCCCCATCTCACAGAACACCGCCATGACTTGTCACCAGTACTGGCATTCAGTTCGTCTTTGTCAATAAAAGTTACACACTACTGTTTAAAATGAATTTAATTCTGTTCCGTATGTTGTCTCATAATGAGAGCTCAGCTGAAAGAACACATTAATGCTTTGGCAAAATTACCAGTGCACATCTGTAGGGGGCATACTAACATACAAAGCCTTCTTAGTGCCTGACAGGCTGATCAGCCTTACAGACTCATAAGGGTTTGGCCAAGGAGGTCTACTATACCTGGAGAGATTGGTTTTCACTACATATGAAAATGTAATAACTCTGAATGGCTAATGGCACAACGAGAACGCACGCAATCCGAAACCCTTCAACAGAAACGATCCTGAGCTGTCACTCAAAAGTCCATTCCAAGAGTCTCCAAATAACTTGGTAAAATAATTGGTAAAATGTCTTCTATAATATAATGAAACTTTCTCTAATCTGAGTCTGTTACTGTTGTCTGAATAATGGGACAGTGAATAATTAATACAATTAAATAATTAACGAATTCAATAAAACTGGTATAAAACAAATACATTGAAACATAGAAAGAAATGTAAAAAAAATCTACAGCTAAAAAAAAAAGTGTTCATTTAAAAATTTAAACAGTTACGTACCAATATTGAAATCAACTAATTGGCTGATGGCAGTTTTACTGAGTCTTTTTTCCAGGAACATGTGTTATCCCTTCCTTTTTGTCCTCAGGAAGGCAACAGCATTATCTGCTTTCCCAGCCTCCTGATTACCAAGATTACTTAATCTAAACTCCGCCAGACTTAAAGAACTGGTTATAACAACCAATAAAGCGTGTGAGTCAGGCACAAGCGTTTTTCCTTTTTGAGAGGCTTGTCCTCAGGAAGGCCAACGGCATCATCTTCTTCCCCAGCCACCACTTTGAACTGATGCCTTCTGGACGGCGTTTTACAGCAGTGAGCCGTGAACTGAAAACTCACGCAACTCTTTGATTTCCACAGCAATTATGATACTGAATCTGGAGGACAGACAGAAAGTGTTTTTGATCTCGTTTCATCCACATCTATTCCGTTGTCTCCATTTCCTCTTTGGTTTTGAGACTTTAGTCTTTGCAACTTCAGGGATCTTATCTATGCACAATCAGCTTGTAACACTCCAAAGAGAAAGGAAAACTTGAAATCGCATCATATGACCCCTTTAAATGCGTAGTCTATTTGTGGTTGTAATCAAGTTAATGTCATCATTTACATCTTTTTATGCATTTCTCTATGGTATGCCGTTTTAAATCTCTTCCTGGAAATCTAATTTCCCCATGGGATAATAAAATTTGACTTGACTTATCAGGCACAAACCACAGCATCTTCCTCCAATGGGCTAAAAGCTTAGAAATAATAGGTTTTCAATGCCATCAGGGTCACATGACTTTGTCTAAACCCCGCCTCCATTTTCCAGAGACAGACTATTATTTGGCCGCATATGAGCGATTTCCATCCACAGACTCTGGAAGATATATCTGAACTTGAAGAACTGAGCTGTGAAGCTAGATATTCCAGTAGCTCACCGCGACCTGTGTTAATGCAAGTCTCACTGTTGTAGTACAAGGTGCGAACAATAAGACATCACCTCTGACATACAGACATAACACTTTCTCAGAAAAACAGCACAATATCCTCCTCCCAACAAAATTGTTGCTCTACATTGGCCACTTAATCAGTTAACTCTGTCCTCCAGCAAGATTTCTTCATTGCCCCAGAGGAGCCCCTAAGGGAGGATAATTTATCAAACAATAGCACGCTGATGATAAGAACAGATGGCATCATTTAGAAAGAAGGGGCCATCAGATCTCACACACTCACCGATTGTCTGGCAAGTCCTGAGATGTCTCTGTGCAGTCATGGATGTCATCCAAGGGCAGAGACCCATGCAAACAAGACACCATGATTATCATCTCATCCTGGGTAAGTAATAGTGAGACTGGGCTTGGAGCGTTTTAATGGAGAGCTTTAGAAATTGGGGCAGTGGAAAGCTTATTCAGAAGAACACGGGCTGGGAGCAGAGGTGAAGAAATGTGCCAGTCCAGATTGAGTCTGTCAGTCAAATGTCTTGGCCTCAAAGGGAACGGGGTTTGAATCTAGCAGGAGGGGAGCCCAGAAGCTAAAATTGTCTCTGGATTCAGTAATCCATTTAAGAGTGAAGGCTTCTGATTTAAGTGTTTAGAGATATGGGCTATGTTGAATTCCTCATGCTGTTAACCTCCCTGGATTGAAGTGGAAATTCGGGAGCAGGTGCAGGACAAGACGAGAGCGAGTGGATGCAGAAGAAAGAGAGGAAGAGGAGAGAACGCAGAAGGAATGGGGAGAGAAAGAAGAAAACAAAGGCGTTTATCTCTTTTTTGTATACTACTGGGTCACTGTTCACATGGAAAAAATGTCAAATGTCATGGAAATTTGTATAGGGAATTTAGTTACTGTAATATTATAAAACAAACTAAATGTAATTATATATCTGTTTTTTCAAACTTTATGATTTAAATGGGGATGATTGTACTGAGAATAACTTTCATCTTTTCTTCAACTGAATACTGTTTCCGTGCTGTTTTGATGTATTTTAAAGAGTTGGCAGTCAAAATTAAAACTGCTGGATGATAGATACTCTTCATTCTTTATGACAAATAAGATAATGTGAATTACAGAATGTACAACGTTTTTAAAAGGTATCAATTGCGGTGTACAGCGTTTATTATGAGGGGGTAGAATCCACAGCTCAGTACTCACTACTCAATACTCATGAGTACTTTTAAATAGCCTACTCTTTTACTCTTACTCAAGTAGTTTTTTGGACAAGTACTTTTACTCTACTCACACTACATTTTTTTGGAAGGTAATGGTACTTTTACTTGAGTATATTTTTTCAGTATTCTTTCCACCACTGCTAGTAGGTTGTCAGGAATAAAGACACATACTTAATCGTCAATGCATATAGTAAATCTATATATACAGTACAAGCCATGGCTAACAAAGGGAAAAACGTACTCTGTTACAAACGTAACCTCAATTCCCTGAGATACGGGAACTCGTACTGCTAGACGTATATGAGAAAAAGCCTTTTTTCTCCTGAACTGAAGCCTTTTTTCATTCACACAGTGAAACTGCATGGCCATTGGTTCGTGCAGTGTATTAAAAAACGAACCAATGGCTAGGCAGCGGAGCTGCATGAGCCTATGGCGACGAAGCCCACCATACCTGCCAAAGCCCGCCAGAATGGGCGGGGCATCTGGCTATATAAGCGGGCATTCGCCACAGGATTCTCAGGTTACTTCCACTGAAGTGACGACTGAGTCGTGCAGCTACATAGCACGGCTAACAATGCAGTACTCGTTCCCGTATCTCAGGGAACTGGGGTTACGTTAGTAACCGAGTACGTTCCCTTTCGATACTACGCTCGTACTGCGTCTTGCTAGACGCATATGGGGACACAGTACAATCACGCCGTGCTAATGTAGTGGAAC
>NW_015655991.1:155968-165555 GCF_001515625.1 Sinocyclocheilus rhinocerous | reverse complement strand
CGAGTGGGCCCGTACTCCAATGGGGCATTGAAGGCCCAAAGGAGAGTACACTAGCGAGATGGAGTCTACTATCCATCTAGAGAGTCTTTGCTTCGTGACCGGAAGCCCTTTGGTGCGGTTACCGAAGCTGACAAAGAGTTTTTCCGACCGCCTATAGGGGGCAGAATGCTCAATATAGATTCTCAGAGCTCTGACTGTGCAGAGCAGAGATAGCTCTCTGTCCTCTTCAGAAGGAGGAAGCGCGGAGAGCATACTGACCTGTGCTCTGAACGGAGTGGAGAGCACCTTAGGTACGTAGCCGTGCCTTGGTTTCAGGACGGCTTAGTGTCGTTAGGCCCGAATTCCAGGCAGGCAGGGCTAATAGAGAGCGCCTGCAGGTCCCCTATTCGCTTTACTGATGCCAGTGCTAGAAGCAGAGCAGTCTTCAGTGATAGCGACCGAATGTTGGCAGACTGTAGCGGCTCGAAAGCGGGGCCCTTCAGGACTGCGCTGTTTCTGCCCACTGATTGGCCCTCAATAGGGATGTGAGAGGCCGCTATAGCCGCCACATAGACTTTGAGCGTGGATGGCGTCCCTTATCCAGCAGCATTGCTCCTTGATAGCATGTCCGCTCCTTGGTTAAATTTGCCCGGTATATGCGCTGCTCTCAGCGAGTGCAGGTTGAGTTGAGTTCATTCCAGGAGGCGCTCTACCAGAGTGAAGAGGCACTTCGAAGAGAGGCCTCCCCGGCGATTTATGTAGGACACCACGGACCTGTCCTTTTAGGACTGGCAGGAATAACTGACAGGCTCGACATACTGCTAGCATTTCCAGGCAGTTGATGTGGAAGCTTTTTTGCGCCTTCGACCAGTGGCCGAAAGTCGGTATGCCCTCGCACAGCACCCCCCAACCTGAGTGGGAGGCGTCTGTCGTGACAACTGTCATTCTACAAACCATCCCCATGGCCATGCCCTGTTTCATCAAACGGGAGTTCTTCCAGGGGGCCAGGGCTGTTACACACGCCTGAATCACCCTGATCTGCAGGCATCCGTGACGCCACGCATGGGATGGAACCCGTGGTTTCAACCAGCACTTAAGGGGGCGCATACGAAGCAGACCCAACTGTAGCGCTGGCGATGCCACCGCCATTAGGCCCAGCATCCTTTGAAACGCTTTGAGAGGGCGAGTGGTACCAATCTCGAAGGAGGTCGCCAACCTCCGTATGGCCAGAGCCCGTTCCGGCGTCACTACAGCTCTCATTTGGGCTGAGTCGAAAATTGTTCCCAGGAACGATATTCGCTGGCTGGGGAACAACGAGCTCTTGGCAAAATTGACCCTGAGTCCCAGGCACTCCGGAGGCGGGGCTCAGCGACGCACACACAAATGCGAAGCTGCCAGCGTTTTGCTTTGATCTGCCTAGAAGGATTAAGCTACTCGTGAAACGAGGAGCGCTGATTCTCACGTGTAACACACACTGGCAGATTAAGCACGCCTGATGTGTGTCGGCATGAAATTGCTCTGCCTGATCGCTCAACCCGCGAGCTCGCCGTTGCTTCCTCCGAGGTAACTGGGAGGAGAGAAAAATGAGAGTGGGGAGGCGGGGCCGCCTTCCACGAGCGAACAGGGGCAGACTGCTTTCGTGGTAAAAGCAAAGAGGAGAAACGGGAGAGCGGGGCTGCCTTCAGTGAAAGGCGGTCCGCGAGTAGAGAAGAGCGAGACTCATGCTCTGAGTGAGTATTCCTCTTTTAGGGCTTACCTGCTAGAAATAAGCTCTTTCAGTATCGCCGGATGGCGGCAGGGGAACAGGACTGCAACTGCTGCGATGCTGAGGCGCGAAGAGAGCCGGTCAGCTGAGCAGGGAGGTCTCAATCCAGCTGCGAGGCGTGTCAGCGGCGAGCATCACGCTAAAATTTAACCCCTTTCATGGATATGTGGAGCACTCCCCAATTCCCAAAGCCATTTATTCAACTCTCTGCCTGTCAGGAATTACTTTGGGTCAGAAAAAAGGGAAAAAGAGGTGTATGGTTTGTTTTTAAATTCCCTCAAGATGAAATATTCCCCACCACTGTAAAAAAAAAAATGCTTCACTTGTTTTTTTTTTAAAGTTTCTTTGCCATAATCCAAGAACTTTGCACTTGTGCCAAGCAGCTCTTCTCTCTTTGATCCACAAAGAAGTGGGGTCTGTTTACTCAAAGAGCTATATGAATAAAAAAGCTGAAAAAGAGAGAGACATAAAACATCTTTACCCTCAGAGACACACGCACTGATATTGCTAATGTGTTATTATTGCCCCCTTGAATGTGTTTATAGGAAGTCACTGGTTATAAAAATCATTATGTTTATGCATGTTTTATTTTGGGTGGAAGGTTGAAACTTCAGTTTGTTCACCTCAAAGCATTCCTCTGACACTCTATAAAGTTCCATTAGGCTATGTCGATATTTTGTTTTTATAATTTGTGAATAGTTCATCTGTTAGGTGAGTTCTGTTAGGTAAATAATAAAAATGGCTGACCCACTGCATTTTTTCCCTGCAAAATTTATGCAAAACATCACAGATTTTTTCATTAAAGTGGAGAATTGTGAAAAAATAATTATGATAAATAATGTAAAATAATGCAATATACCATCCAAACTTATGGCTATGACTAGGCCTGTCACGATAACAACTTTTTGTTGTGCGATATATTGCCCCAGAAATAATTGCGATAAGCGATATTATTGTCATTTTAAAGACCATTTTATGCCACTGAATATATAATCGTAATGTAACAGCATAATAATGCAAGGCGGCCTACACACTTCCAAATGACAACAAACTTTTAATTTTTAAGAATATTTAGATCATGGAAATTAAGTCTCAAAATATTAGATACCTTAAAAAACCTGAATAAATAGTAAATAAACATTTTCTAACAAAAAGTGCAAAGTAACGAGTACAAAAAAAGAAAAATGCACAAAGAAGCTTTTTTTAAATTAGAACTAGCACCTCATGACTACACCACGTTATGTATGAGAAGCTGCAAAAGACAAAAGAAGTGGAATGTACAAAACATGGTGACATTAATTTTTATATATTTAAAAAAAATTTTTTATTCAATTTAATTATATTTAAAGTAAATATAATGGGCAATATATTGCGTCACCAAAAATTATTGAGGTCATGTACATATATTGCACGATAAGTCGATATATTGATTATTGCGACAGGCCTAGCTATGACATTTCAGAGCGTGATATGCTCTATGGAGTTTAAACCCACATTAATTGCAAAATATGTACTTTTTAATTGCTTATAACAAGTGTTGCATTTTGCTATTGTGGGTTGAGGGTTAAGAGTCAAATGCATGAAGGATTTCAAATGGTTAAACCTATGGTTACACATCTTTTCCATTTATAGGGTTGTAAACTGAGGCATTAGAACGGATGTCAACGTTAAGTAAAATATCTTTCATTTGCAGAAGGAAGCTAAAAAATTCCTGTGCCCTGACTCTAACCTCAAATCTGTGGTTGATTTGTCTCGGCTTTCATCCTGTTAATGAATGAGACTGCCAAAGACCCCAACTGTCAATACACGCTTTGCCAAACTCAAGTAAATGGCACAACTGCCCGATAACAGATAAGTTGAATTTTTTTTAACAAAGGACTGGTGCAATCATAGATAAGTTTCTTTGTACAGTCAATACCACCAACTGAAAGCTCAAAATGAAAATCCTAAAGAATAATAATTTTAAGTTGGCGAGACCGAAGGGATAGCTGCATTTCTCCATCCAAAGTTTTTTCCTTTTTTATAATTTGAAGGTACAGTCTCCAAATCATTCAGATATCCCCCAATTCTGTTTCTTATCCGCTCTCTATCAGAAAACATTTAGGCTCTATTTACTCTCCGTGCAATCTCAGAGAATGTAAAATAAAGTCTGCCTACCAATTGGAGAGATACTGTCTGATATTGCAAAACAGGCATCTCGTCTGTCTCGCGGAGAACAGTTTGTCTACTCTGTGATAAGCAACAGGCCCACAGGCTTTTATTTTTTATGATTATGGTCTGATAAGTAGAAAACAGAAGCCGGTATGGCTGCCAAAATCACTCTCAAGCGCACTTAAAACTTTTGTAGCATATTGAGTGACTACCAATTCAGGCAGGCCATTTCCAATCAAATATTTCAGAGCAATGGCAGGCGGTGCATTAACTGTACTTGGGAGGTTTGGTCTCCAAACTGTCTTATAGTGTTGCCAGGAGTCTAAAAATCCTAATTGATTTTCTCGGAGCAATTTTCTAGAAGTGCTAATTCCTCAGTTGCCATAGAGGCAGTTTTGGAAATTGCCTTTTCTATGCGTAGGTTGATCTGGGAGACACCTTACATGGCACACGAGGCCTGTGCAATCCTAAACAGATTATCCTGACAAATCACACATGGCCCAACCTAGCATGAAAAGCTGTCAATCACAGCTCAGCCAGCCCATGTGCGCACATGCATGCCATCTGTTTTTAATATCTCTACCTATTTTCTATTCTATTCTTCACAGCTCAGAGGTCGTTTGCCCTCGGATGAAACGTAAGGGCCAGATTAGGAGGAGGTGGAGTCGGCATGAATTGAGAGAAAGCAGGAAAGGTGGAACAACAGAAGCTTTGCTCCACATGCAGCGGTTAACTTAAAAAAGGGCCTCACGCTGTCAGCTCGATGACGGAGTGGCTGCCGCAGCGGTCACACCCACCGCCGCCCCCCACCCATCCTCATCCCTCTCTGCTGGACCGTTTCTATGGCAACATCTGCCCCCCCCATCCTACTCCCTCCTGTGCTGTCCCTCCTGCACGCCTGTAATCCTACTATGAATAGGATGCGAGAGCAGAGCTTTGGGAAAAACAGCTTAACTTGGCGGAGGCTGAAGGCAACCAGCTGAGGGATGTCATATTCTGTTCGGCATCTCATTATTACGATACATTACAGCTTTGTATTTATTCTCCCACTGTAACGTACATTCTGGGAATGTGGAGGTGGAGACTAGTGGTATTTTTACAAAAAGCTATTTTTAAATATTTATTTATTGCATTTTTTTGTTTGTAGTATTTTTCTCAATTTCATCATCTAACAATCATCCTTTTAGGTTATGGGCGTCAGGCGAACAATTGGCACCAATACGAAAAAAAGGCAAGAACACAACTAGGGAATTGCTTAATGATATCAGATGATTTCTGCCACACAAAGGCAATACTAACACCCACAGGGGTCACTTCTGGGTCAAGAATTGCTATCGCTCCAGCTGCTACTGCAATATCTTTCACCAAATAACCATTTATGTAATACAGATTGGAATTGTGTTCAAAGTCTACACAAAGGCGATTCAGGGATTCAATAAACTTCAAATGCTCCACAGAAACTGCCTGCTGTGGCTCATATCTGCTTATTCAGTCGAGCACCATCAGCGTCTCTTGTTTTTAAATGGACACGTACAAATGCACCTTTCATGCAGTCATTACGCTGTGAAAACTCTCTTAGTCTGAAACTGAAATTTCAAGTCGCTTTCTCAAAAGTTTAATGTCATTAAGATTTAAAGCTGGACGCAATCTGATGTTGCCAATTAACCCTGAAAAGAGGATTTTTAAACAGTTTTTGTCCATTCAATGAATATAAATGGAGTCCAAAACAACACTGGACTAGTGGTTGAGCAATATAGGTATTTTGATGGCTGATGACGATATCTTAAAGGTGCCATAGAATGGAAAACTGTATTTACCTTGGCATAGTTGAATAATAACAGTTCTGTACATGGAAATGACATACCGTGAGCCTCAAACACCATTGTTTCCTCCTTCTTATGTAAATCTCGTGCATGCAAAAGACCACTGAAAAATAGGCGAATCAGAACATAACACCGACTGTGACGTTACAGTCGGGATCACTAATAATTAAGCCCCCAACATTTGCATATTCCCGCCCATGTTCTATGCCAGACGCCAGCCGAACCTGCACAGTCGAATCATCAGAAGTTCTGCAGGTATTGTGAAGAAACAAGCAAGGATAATAGCGAAAATGGCAGATCATGGAAATAAATGTTATGTTCCAGGCTGTGCAGGGGAAGTGAAGTGCAGGGATGGGTTGGTATCTGTATTCAGAAAGGCAGAATGATTTACAGATCCTGAGCACCACTGACAAGCATCTGATCTTGTAAAATGGACAATTTAAAATATTGTATCAATGCATTCTATGGCACCTTTAAGAGCAGTGTGGTGGCTGATGTCCAGTATATATAATATCACACCATTCAATATAAAGATAGTAAATAACACAACCACAGAGGACACATGACAAACATTACATGCATTTTTATACAGCATGTTATACATGTTTGCAAGGTTTGTAGAATTAAAATACTTGGTTGTATGGTGTTATAAAAGCATGCCAGCTTCATTGGCTATTTTCATGGCAAGTAACAAGCTGAAACTGTATAAAAGAACAATTTTAAATCCACTTTAAGTTTTTCACATACAAAGTTTTTTTTTTTTAAAGTTTGCTTTAGTTTTTGCTTTGAACTCTAAAATGGATTCACGGTTGACTGTTAAAAATTTCTTCAAAAGTGTTTGCAGAGTAATTGGATTCCCTAATAGAACTTAAACAGCCCACTTTGGTAAAATATTTTTAAGAAATGAAAGTGGAAAAGTGTTTGCAGAGAAACCGAATTCCCTAATAGAACTTAAACAGCACAGTTTGGTAAAATATTTTTAAGAAATACTGGACTCTGACATGGAGAGCATATCAGTGGATGTTCATTTGATATTAGGAACGTGCATGATTTTGGAATGTCTTATTCGTTATTGTGTATATGATCTGATCCCAGCTAATATATTGAATTTAAAGATGCATATTGAAAATAAAGATGCAAATTTTACCCACTGTAGGGTTAATTTCGTACAGTTTGTTGTCCATACACTGATCCCATTCATTTTGCCACTTGTTGATAAAGATACTATGGAACTTTTAAAATCTGAGAGTGGTATGGAACACTTTCCAATATCTGTGGAAATGTTTCTTTAGCAGCAGCTGCCCATTTGTTTGTTTATTTGGATTCAACAACGTTCAGGTACCCAACAAAAATAGATAGGAAAGTTTTGTGTTTCCTGTTCCAACAAGTTGGAAAAGATAAATTAAATATTTAATGGGTATTCAAAGACTCATTAAAATGATAAAAATGCATATTTTCTGAATGCCGATTGAATATTTAGAAAGTATTGCAGAGTTTGTCTTTCTATTACTCAACAGAACTTTTAAACAAAGACATTAAACTAATGATGGAGAATGGGCTCTCTTGTACATCTGTGCTCAGGTGCTGGGTTTCAGCACTATCCCGCTCACTACACTTATTGGCCAAACAGAAACTTATCAGCCGATGCCAAAAATAATAAAAAAAGCCAAATATCAACCACTACACTGGAAACCACTGACTTTGATAATATGGACAAAACACAAATCAAAATATCTTCTTTTGTGCTCCACATAAGAAAGTAACTAATACAGGTTTGGGACAACATGAGAGTGAGTAAATGATGACAGAATTTTCATGTTTGGGTGAATTGTACCTTTAATGCTGGAAACTGATGCCAAGACTGATGGCACAGCGCTAGGAAAAGCTTGGAGAACGTCTTGGGTTTTGCAGCCGGAACAGTAAAGGCTGACGTTGTCTAATTACTACAATGGCATTCTGCTTCACAGACTGTGGGCGAACAAAGTGCACATCATGGCAAGTCATGATGGAGAAACAAAAGGCTTGGGGAGGGGAGCTTTTCTTTGGCTATGGCTTTCTCTTTACCTGACTTCAAAAACAGACACCTACTCCATCGTGAGCTGGCGCTTGTAAAAAAGCTTAAAAAAAACCCATAGAGACTAGAATATCCCTGTGGGCAAAACGTTGTGTTTGCTTTTTTTGTCTGAATTTCACAGTTGCAATGTGCTCTCTTTTTGTACAGATTTTCCTAAACTGTAGATAAAGAGAGAGAATGAATAGAAAGACAAAAAGGGATAAATAAAGAGGAGATTAGAGACAGGGCCGCTATGGCAAGCATTTGGGAGATAAGGAACAAAGCGTGAGCCATATTTGCCTTCTCACATTCTACTCTCATCTTTTCTGTTCTCTTGCATCAGAATTAATTGAGTCCTGCCTTTGTGTCAGTATAATATTGTTTATTTTTTGTCTGATGAGAGCGGGAAGACCTGACAAGCGTGTGAACAAACAGAGCCATAGCTGAAAATGAAGTCGCTGTTTTGTTTTTGTGGCAATGCTTTAGCACTTGTCCATAGCCAATAGGGGCCTGTTTGGCATACGCAGCAGACGATTGTTGGTTATGTTGGATTGATGGTTATTTATGAATTCATGACTCTATATGTGGCACGTTGATAAATACCACTGAGTATCCAATAATACAGTCAATGGGACCAAGTACACTATTCCTTCACTTTGAAACTATGTTCAGGAAAAAAAAGGAAATGTAGAGCATGTAACATACTGTAATTTATATTTATTTCCCCAGCGCTGGTGCATAATGCAGCATTTTGTTTACCTACCCTTGTGTGATCAGTGCAGCTTTTGAATATGACACTTATTCGCCTAAGTAAAAGATTGTAAGGTGAAACTGAGACTTACCTTTAACCAGCCAAAGAGGGAAGATATAAATCAGGTGCAGGATCCATTAGGAGAGAGAAAGAAAGAGAGAGGGGGGGAATAATTAGTGTGTGAGAGCATAAAATCACTAACAAAATTCTTTGAAAATGTGCAGAATATGATTCCTCCTCATATAAAACATTACAGCCCTCTTCACTACGTCAGAACAAGAGGCGAGTGAAAGGCATAACTGATCAATGGGGTTTGCAGGAGTTGAACCCAAGGTCAGTGAGCCACAGCAGCACATACTGAGATGAGTGCTGAAGCTCAAACAGCTCCTGTACAGTCTGTACATTTAACGCCATAAATCAGATAGGAGTTTAAATGTCAATCAAAAATATTTTCAGTACACAAATATCAACAAATATGAAGGAAGGAATTTTATTTCACTATTTACAGGGTATCTGCAGGATTTTTAAAAACAAATTTAAAGGCAATTTATGACCCATTTTAAGAGCTGCACAAGTAAAATGAACACAGTATGAGTGGGGTTGGACAATGTCTGTGGTAACATACAGTATTGAGCCATAAAATTACATGATTTACAGTTCAGATACAGGTTTTCACAAAAACAAAAATCTTATACAACAGCATTTCAGCCTTTAGACCATTTTTATGAAAAGGGATAAATCAAGCATATAAATTATGTCAATTTAAAACGTATAAATATTACTGTTATAATTGTTTCGATTTTTAGAAGGCACATAAACTTCTTTCTCATTTACAACTCTATGTGTTTGCTGCGAGTTGATATCTGCATTGATCTGACCATAAACAGCAAGAAGGCTTATTGGAAATGCAAATTCATTCTCTGCCATGAGGTGGCACGTTAGTAGGGATGATTATCGTTAAGGTTTTAACGGTATTACTACTCTTACCGATACTGCTTATCGATTCGGTACTTTAACGGTATTCTTATCGGTACTTTAAAAAAATATTATATATATATATATATA
>NW_015655991.1:151344-155011 GCF_001515625.1 Sinocyclocheilus rhinocerous | reverse complement strand
ACAGGGCTTTCATGTTGCGCGTGCTGAAGCTCCTCCGCTTGAGCGCGATCTCTTCTGAATTGCTAATAGCAATAATGCATCATAGACAAATGTTTGAAAAACAGCTGGTGACTCTGGTGAGATAGAATTTGCAAGATAATGTATATAGCAATAATAAATGTATGTGTGTTTTCTTAATTTCTCCAGTACCTATAGCAGAACCGTTAATGTCAGAGCTTATCGATACTCCGGTCTTTCATAATTTAGCCCCGGGACCGATTAAATACCGGGTTTCGGTACCCATCCCTACACGTTAGGAGCGCTGAAATATTGCGGTTTCCCTGGTAACGGCTGTACACAAAGCAGCTCCGCGCTCATAAACGCTGCTTTTATGAGGAATTATAGGTCAAATTAAATTAAAACGCCAACGACACGTTTCTGAGGACAGTAGGTTGCCTTCAGATACATTCAAATAAAGACATCCGCGCCGCGTTTTGACTTGAAACGTGCAGCGTTCATATTTAATCAATGACATCATTGCCTTTTGAAGTTTAATCCAGACGTATCGCGACTCTTGTCTTTCCGCCCCAACTGTAAGACCTCTTGAAATTATAATTAAGACATTTCTTATACCATTTTTTAACGTATTTAAAACTTTTTATGGCCTTAAGTTTGATACAACTCACTTTAGGAGTTTTTAAGGACCCGCGGGAGATCTGCCTTTAAGATAGCCCGTCGGGCAAAGTGTTGATACATTTTGGTAGCCCGACTGGAAAACACTATAGCCCCGGGACATCGGGTTAGCGATTTTGCGAGCCCTGTATGCTGTTGTAAGGTTGTTTTCAGCTTAAATATATCACAGTGGAATCAACAAATGTCCTAGCAGACTAACCACATGTAACTCATCAGTTCACAGTAACTACGGATACGATGATGCTAAAAGTTTCACTTGAAAATGTCACAACACTTTTGGTATAATTTTGGAACAAAAAAATCTATATATTTTTAACATGAAACCATGAAAGTGTTCTTTTGTTTATAATGCAACAACATTTATAAATTTTTCACTGTGGCCAAATACTTTTATTATATATTTAGGCACGAAGTTGCACTATTAGTCAATATTGAGTAACTTACATTATAGACACAATATATTGACGGTTACTTGCTGTTTTTGCTCCGCCAATGCAAACATTTCCAAACAACCCCACAACATTACGCATCTCTGAGCAACTCTATTTAGTTCCTGAATTAAATCAGCGTTTTTTTAAAGAATCGATTGAATGGATGATTCAATGACTCATTCACAGCGGCTGAATCAATGATTTAATGACTCACTTATAAAGATGTCATGTTCTGAATGAATCAGCGGTTTTGAAAGAATCAGCTAAGAAGTAAAAACTTCAAGAACTAAAAACAGTAGGCGCGTTTCCATTACAGATTTGCGCAAAACTTTGGCGATATTTTATAAATGTCGATAAAAAAGAATTGCGAAATGACGGCGTTTCCATTAACAATTTGAAGGGTAATGGAAACGCGCCTACTCACTTGTCGCACCCTACTGGCAGAATCTTATAACCTGCCGAAAGTGTGACAAAAAAATCCTCATGACTAATGGACCTTTTTCACAGACTATGATGACGTATTTTCGTAATAATTCACATTTTAAATCCATTTTTTTCTATATATATTTTCATTAAAATATGTAGATAAAAAATACTTAAGTAAATTATTTTAAAAAAAAAGTAAACAGAGAGGGATTCTAATACAGCTGCTGAGAGTTGTAAATTTGACATCTCCCTCCTCTGACTGCTGTAATTAATCTTTTCACATTTGTCTTCTCTTTCTGAAAGTCGTGTAAATGATATATATATATATCACGCTGTCATTATCACAAAATAAACTCTGACAGAGTGGTAAGTCTTGTATCACCCTGTAATGTGTTATTGTGTGAAAACAGCCTGCTGACTGTACATTATCCCCATATTATCCAGCTACTTATCAAATAAATAAATATAGAGATATGAAATATTGATTTGAGTGAAATTATTTCATTCTGTGGGAAGAAAGAGACCACAGAGTAATATGAGGTACATGAAACTAGTACAGCTATTCAGGAAATCGATATGGTTTAGCAGTTATTATAAAAATATCTAACCACATAACTGACCAATCACAATCAAATATGAGTGAGTTTTTTCATAGCTTAAGCTGAAAGAGGACATTTTGCTAAAAGAAAGAATTATGCAGACAAACACACTCAGTGTTTTCCAAACAGACACATTTCGTGACTTTACATTGAGAATAGTGATAAACATCCAGATAAGACTACAAAATTAGCTGAAGCACTAAAGATGTTTGTTTTGACTCTCTGACTGATGAACTTTATGTTTACAATTCCACCCCGTTCATTTCAGCATCTTCGTACCCTTGGGCTACATAATTGATGCAATGAGAAAAAAAAAGCTGTTTGTTAGACATAGTAGAATAATTGTATAGAATTACAACCAAATAATAAATTCCCATGTGGTCGGCAGACGTTGTTCAGGTTTTTGGTTGTCTGTCCGATTATGTGAGCAGAATCAAGTGCTGCCTGTACATCTCCAGTAAAGAGCAGCTGCGCTCATATTGCCTTCAAATAACTGACCTAAGGCCGTTACTCCTGGCATTAAGAGCCTTCTCAGGGGATTCGATCACAAGTGGCCAGACTAGACACATCGCCCTGGTACACACATATCAAATATGCCTTCTGTGACCTGTGATTGGATTTCGAGGGGACAGTCTATGATTACATGACTACATACGTCAGTCATTACATCAGTGTGTTACTGCATGTTTAAATGTGTTTAACATTAAGGCAAAAAACAAAACCAAAACAAAATACAACATAAAAATGATAATAAAATAAAATAAAATCATAAAAACAAAAACAGAAACCAAAAACACAAATCTAAAACAAAATAAAAACAAAAAACAATAATACAAAATAAAACAAGCAAACAAACAAACATATGTTTAAGGCAAACACACACACACACACACACACACACACACAAAACCAAAGCAAACCAAAATATAACATAAAAAAACAAAAAACAAACAGAATTAAGTAATGCAAAAATAAAATAAAATAAAGCTGTTTTCCCCCAAATCATGATGTTTCAAGCAGAATGTTCATTGTTATTTAGAACGAGCAGCTGTGGTTGATTAATGGCTGATTGACCGATGAGTAAGCGGTCTTTTGCTGCTACCCAGAGACGCATTAGCACAGCGGTTCCCAATCCCAGTCCTTGCGCCCCCCTGCTCTGCATATTTTGCATGTTTCTCTTAGTTAACACACCTGATTCAGATAACCAGCTCGTTAGAAGAGAGCTACCTGCATTAACTGTGTTCCGATTGATATGATCCCTGCACCGTGTTCATTGCTCCCTATTCCCTGAGCAGGGGAAATCAGTTGAAGTTTTCTTCTCTTCTGAACATTAATTCATGGATTTGCACTGCGCAGCAGATGAGTGTGACATCATGAGTGTGACATCACCTCTGTAAATAAAGAAAATTTAAATTCACGTCTCGCACACTTTAATGCCCTTTGAATGGAACATATACATTCATTTCGAACTGGAATCATGGCGGAATATCCGGTGATGTCCACTTCGCAGGGCACTTACGTTCGAATAGAACAAACGTC
>NW_015655991.1:127335-151312 GCF_001515625.1 Sinocyclocheilus rhinocerous | reverse complement strand
CTGGTGAATGACACATGATGTAGCCCAGCGGTTCCCAATTCCTGTCCTCACGCCCCCAGCTCTACATATTTTGCATGTCTCGCTTAGTTAACACACCGGATTCAGATAACCAGCTCGTTAGAAGAGAGCTACGTGCATGAACTTGGTTCCGATTGATATGATCCCTGCACCGTGTTCATTGCTCCCTATTCCCTGAGCAGGGGAAATCAGTTGAAGTTTTCTTCTCTTCTGAACATTAATTCATGGATTTGCACTGCGCAGCAGATGAGTGTGACATCATATACCTCTGTAAATAAAGAAAATTTAAATTCACGTCTCGCACACTTTAATGCCCTTTGAATGGAACATATACATTCATTTCGAACTGGAATCATGGCGGAATATCCGGTGATGTCCACTTCGCAGGGCACTTACGTTCGAATAGAACAAACGTCGTACCTGATAAGAGATACATACGAAATATGCAGAGCGGGGGGGGGGCGCGAGGACTGGGATTGGGAAATGCTGCATTAGCAAATATTAGCACTTGCAATACAAATGCAATGTGGTAACATGCGTTTTCACCTTCAAAATGTGTTTGAACAATCATTTTAGATCAAATTTACACCTAAATGTGTTAATATCAGCTGTAAGAAGAGTGCACATGAAACTGGACAGCACAGTTCTCACACTTGCTTCATCAAATCTGACCAATGAGTTCTACTGTAAATAATTCAGCCAGGACATGGAAAAGCAATACCTATAATCCAATCCATTTTTATGTAATCCAGGAGCACAGCAAGGCTGAGAATTAAGAGTCAGCAACATCCTTCACAAAAGGCAACAATCAACTTATCAGAGTCCCATCCCATCTCTGCTGACTTCAGTACAGGCCTGCAATCGTATTGAAAGATGCGGCCTCGGCTAAGAGGAAATCTGGTCTGAGACTGTGGAATAAAGAGAAAGTCTCCAGGGGAACCGATAGCGAGATGACTGATCTACCAGGAACAATAGGCAACATACTGATGAAACACGGGGCAAGACAAACTCATTCATTTCCTTATCTAGAGCATCTCCCGGCGCTGTGCAGAACGCCAGAGACAGAAAGAGTGCTGGTTAACTTTAGAACGAACGCCTCGGGCTCCACGCGCACTTGCTTGTTTGTGTCTGCGCCCTTACAGGGTCCAGTCAACACACTATACACCTACTCACCTCTAAAAGAGGCTGGCGGCTGTTATGGCACAAACATTAGAGAGATTTCCTGATGGCAGTATACTTCTGAAATGTTCTGAGCTGCTATTGTTTCTTTTTTCAGATCAAGCTTAAAGTCTCTGTTAGGATTCTGTGTCTAGCTTAAAGACTTTTCCAGTCAATTGCCTTTTCGAATCCTGCACACAGGGTGGCACAACATGTTGTAATGTGAAATTGGCATGTAAAGAGATCAAAGGGGACATCGTTATCCTTATAGATTGCTGGAAGGATGACACATTTTCTAGGCCAAAACATGAAAACGTCCATTTTAGCACTTCCGGTTCCATCCAAGAGCTCTTGGTGTGACAAAGTCATGTGACTGTGGTGTTTGTTTTTATGACTTTAAGCAGTGGCATGCACAGACCTCCGGAGGGGCAGAGGAGAAGTGGCGTCACAAGTGTCCCCCCCAACTCCCCGCCCCCCATGCACACCACTGACTTTAAAGCAAATGCCACCAAAAGGTGACACCTGAGAGCAAATCTTTTACACGAGACTGTAACCATGGCACTGAAAGCTACGCTCCACACAGCTGGTGAGCAGCAGAGATGAGATACTGGAGAGATGAAGCAGTAACACAGTAGGAGATGTTATTCAGTGTAAGAGCTCGACTGAAGTGGAGGTTTTATGCACTCGCGGCAAAGCAGCTGCGTCCCACTGATGCTTCCTTCCAACACCGCACTGAAATGTCCTCTACTGTTTCTGTGGCAGACTAGTCCACATTATCTTCTGTTGCTGCCAGGATGGAAATGTTGTCAGGTAGCACAATACCTCCGGAAGCTAGCTACGCCAGATTGGCACGAAGAACTTAGATAGCTAATGCAGTCTGTTACCTGTAGTTGATTAAATGTGTTCAGGAGACTGAAAATTAATTGCAAGGATTTAAAGTGACCTGCTGTTTCTAATCTTGCTGATTAATTAATTATTGCCCCGAAAGAGGTACTTAGGAATGGAGGACCAGGAAGCACAGTGCAATAAAAAAAAAAACATGGAACAAGCAGAGTCTAATTAACTCCAGCAAATCTACCATCATCCCTAGATCAAAAAAAGATTTAAACTCACCACAGACAGGTCAGTGTTTCCCCCAGGTTTACGGCTTGGGGGGGGAGTTAAATAAGTAAATAAATAAATATTTATGTTAATAAATAATAAAATGTTTAAAAAAATATTTGTGAAGGATCGTGCGACACTGAAGACTGGAAAACTGCTGAGTTCAGCTTTGCCATCACAGGAATAAATTATTATTATTATTTAAATATATTAAAATATAGCTTGTTTTAAATTCTAAATTCAGTTATTTTAGATTTTAATAATATTTCACAATATTAATGTTCTTACATTAATATTATATATATATACTATATATATATATATACTATATGTATATGTATATTATATATACATTATATATAATATAAACTATAATATTATTTACTTGTAAATATTATAGGTGTAATATTTATAGTTATTACTCCATAACGCATCACTTTTTTTAATTGTACAGAACAGAGCACTTATGAAAAATTGACTCCTATGTTATTAGAAAAAAAAAAGTTTGAATTTGGAGTGATGACAGAGTTGTGGCGAGATTACAGAATTTTAGTTTAAAATGCAAATTACTTGCTGAAAGTATGTATGATTCACTTAGACTGACCTAATTTAGACAAGTGAAGGTGATTTCTGCTAGAGAGTTTTAGATAAACACATTGGATACCTCAGTTGTGTAACTTACTCATCAAATGTATTTAATTTTTATTTGTATTCCGAATCCACTTGGCTCAAATACTTTATCTGAGTGGGCATGCTCAGTATGAACGGCCAATATGCTTCTGGATACATGTTTAGATGGAGCTGTATTTGTGGCGCACCGCTTCTTCACCTGAAATATCCAGTTGAGAGTTATTTTATCAAGAACTGAAATATTTGCTTCTCTTCAAGTGTGTTGGAAACGTTTATGCGGTGACCAGGGGCGTAGAATTGGTTTGTAAAGTGGAGAGACACATTATAGACTAATGAATATTAATTAGCTGGTCAAGTTCAGCCAATAGTGGTAACTGATGGAAAACTAGTTGAGAACCACTGAAGTAGTTACCCAAAGTGAGCCATTTCTAGTAGTGAATAATCATTGAAGCATCTGTCGTTGAAGCAAATCTCTGATGTTTATGCAGTCGAATAATATCCCCCTTTTCCTTCCTGGAATGACTCAGTATAGATGAAAATGCCTTTAGATTTCGAGGTGGCTTGAAATCCCTTACACCGAAAGGAAACATCAAAGAAGGCCTGGGTAGAGTTAAAAGACCAATCAGCCAGTCAATCTCTGAATTGCCAATTCAATAATTCAGAGGGAAATTACTCCAGCAGAGGGAATGTGAATAATTTAGGATATTATGACTTAAATGTTCCTCCTTGCGAGTGGTAAGGATGATTAATTCAACATCTGGATTAATAGAGATTCAGTCGGAGCTTGATTTACGTAGCGCAGTGCTTCTGCTCTCACACAGCGTCTTTGTGTCTTACATCCTTAGTCAGAGCGCCTCACTGTAGGCTATGAGCCATTGAATATGTTTCAGTGCCGGTTTAAAGAAAACAGTGGGTAATCTCCGCTACTCAGCATTCACGCACCATTCAGGGCTTTAAAATGCAATACAAGTCACTCTGCTTAGCTTAATGCTGTATGACGGAATGATCTGATCCTATGACAATTAAAGGGAGCATATGCTGTCCTGTGGTTGCTGAATGATGAGATGCTAGCAAAGCATGCTAATTATATTAGCTGGAATGGCTTTAGATTCTTAAGCTCATTAAGTCATGGTCTATAGCTGTGGTTCTCAACTGGTTTGGAATCAGGAACCAGATTTTTCATAACTTCAACATAGTACCAAAAAGGTTTATTGTCCAGAAGTAAACAAAATGGCTTATAAATCACAATGAAATGTATCTAAATTAAAATAACATAATATTAAATAAAATATTATATATAACATGTTATGAGTTAACTAATTATTTACTATTATTAATATTTTACATGGATTCATATTTCATTTAATATTGTTAATATTCGCATAATAATAGCAGTAATAATAACGACAATAATGTTGTTTATATGTGTATAATAATGTTTATTAATTTATATATTTAGTTAATATTATTAATATTTTTAATATACATTCATTTTATTTTTATTATTGTTGTTTCTGAATTGTTATACATTTATTTACCATTTTTAATGTTTTAATATACATCAATTTTTAATGTTTTAATATACATCCATTTTTAATGTTGTTAATAACAATAATGTTTAGTTAATATTAGTAATATTTTAATAAACATTCATATTTTATTTTATTTTTTATTATAATAATAAGTTTGAAAATGATGCAACAAGCATAAACCTGTATTTTATGTAATCTGGGTCCAGTTTTTTCCTTGCATAGTTTTGTTCATGATTTTCGAGGATGAGGGGATTCGTGCAACCTATCCATGTTAACTTCTGCCTAATTTGACTGATTTCTACAAAGTAACATGAAATTGCAACACATTGATAGGATGCACTGCTTTTAACATCAACAGCAAAAGATATGGGAAGCATTTGTGCCTTTTAAGAGTTGACAAGCCTATTTATTTTGATTATAGTTAGTTTTGTATTATTGCTAGTATTATATTATTTTTGCAGTATATTCCAAAAAAAATGATCAAATTGTGAAATAGAACTGCATTAGTGCTTCATTCCCTTGGGTTTTACTTTTACCGCTACAGGTTTTACATTCAACATTTGATCTCCTTCCTCATGACAGCTCCAGCTTTGAAATGGGTGTCTTTTCTCAATAACATTGATGTCTGACCTCAGGCCTACCCTAATAGTTCCAAGTTTTATTCAGTCAGGGCTGATTCCATCAATATCCTGCTGAAAATATTTCTTATGCAGAATGTAGGCAAAAGAGATCAGAGAAATCAAGACATTTTCAAACAAAACATGTATTGATTTGGCTTCATTTAGAGGATATTACAGAGCAACAGTGAAACGAATGAAGGTTACAGTTGGCCAATCACACATTATGGCTCTGATTGATGGGATTTTTTTCTTTCACGACTAGAGAAATCGATGGCTCACTCGTCCCAGAGAGAATGTGCGATCTGTCATGTAGAGAGAATGCTGCACTGATGTAACGCTTTCCCACGCTCTATACAAACCAGTAGCCTGCCTTATAGAATCCAAGGTCATTTTATGACAGAGCTGTCTGCTTGTACTGAGTGCAAAGTGCACTTTAAAAAGCTAATATTTCCACATAGTGAGGTAGATATGTGGGGGCGTGTTAGAACGAGCCGTTTTAGGGGGGCGTGGCAGAGTCTTAACTTTGATAAAGAATATCTCTTTGGTTTTGAGACTTTAGTCTTTGCAACTTCAGGGATCTTATCTATGCACAATCAGCTTGTAACACTCCAAAGAGAAAGGAAAACTTGAAATCGCATCATATGACCCCTTTAAAATGTGCAGCTTTTATCTGATCTGACCCTTAAATGTGGTTAAGAAGCCCAGTCCTCTTTGTTGAAGCTGATGTGTTTCAAGAAATACAGAAGAAGCTTTTAACAATTTCTCTTCATTTAAAAGCTCTACCTTTTTGAAATGCATGAGGCAGAATGCAATTAATACACACAGGGGGTCCAAAACTAAGTGCACACTGAAAATGAGATTTAAAGAGTTAGTTCAGCCAAAAATGAAAATTAGGCTGTGTTTCACTCACCCCCGATGCATCCTAGGTGTATATGACTTTCTTCTTTCAGACAAATCCAGTCGTAGTTATATAAAAAATTGTCTTTGATCTTTCAAGCTCTATCGTTGTACTCAGCGGGTGTTGCATTCCTTCGGTTGTGTGAGACACTTTTTTTTGTGGAAGGGTGCTTTTTATTTCACGTCTTTTGAACCGAAGGAATGCAACACCCGCCGAGTACAACGATAGAGCTTGAAAGATCAAAGACAATTTTTAATATAACTCCGACTGGATTCGTCTGAAAGAAGAAAGCCATATACACCTAGGCTGCATCGGGGGTGAGTGAAACACAGCCTAATTTTAATTTTTGGGTGAACCAACCCTTTAAGATCTTATTTAAATCTGGAAATAAACTAAGCTGTAGGACAATCAGGTCTAAAATTAAATTTAAATAAAATAATATAAAATAAAATATAAAATAAAATAAAAAATTACTAGATATGAAACATTATTACATTGTTGAAAATATATCAAATATTATTTAGCTGTTTTTCCTTTGCATATTTGCGGCAATAATTTTAATAATAGAACCACTACATTACAGTTAAACACCACATTTCATCCTTCTTACATTAAGATATTAAGCTATGTTATATGTTGTAATTCTTAATAAAAACGAATGGGGATTTGATCCGCAACATTTTGAACATTTCTGCAAGTCAGTTTTGATTTAAACCTCCCTTATACATTATTCACCATTTACTATATCACAGTGCCTTATAGAGCTGCTTTGGGGTTTCTTGTTTCAGAGATAAAAACAGCTTTTAATTAATGATTCATATGATTTTTCATCAGTTTATTAGGATTTACAGTATCTGAAGTTTTATGCATTTAAATCCTCAGTGCAAGTGAATTAAATCAAATCTTGATTTGATTGAATTAGCCGTGTATGATTGAACTCCTAAATAAGGTATGAAATATCAAAGTAATTTCAATTTCAAGAACCTCAAGCTGAAAATTGTTTTTGGAAACATAGTAAAGTAGCTTTTTCAACAGACCTGGGATGACTATAAAAATAATTTGATCATGCTGTTCTGTCTATGAAAACAGAAGGTGATCTCTTCTGATAAGCTTCAATTCTCAGACTCATTCTCATCTGTTGAGTGAAAGGTGAAGCTCTCTGCAGCAGTGCAACAAATGGAATGTTGCATGTGACGATGCCTACGGCCTGCTTTATCTGGCACATGCAGCTCCTGCCATTTCTGAATAGGGCTCTTAGGATGAAGCAGGGAGGAGGCAGGTGTAGTGAATGGGGGATGATGGGGGGTGGGGTATTGGGTGCTTGTGGTATAAGCACAGCTTAAGTCTCAAGAAGGATGGAGGATGCTTGGTAGAAAAGTAGAAAATGCAAACTAGACCAGCAGCGGCAGCTGTTTCGCAGACAGAGTCACTTGGACGAGGGCAGCCCTTCTTGAACTGTTAGAATGGGCAGCAGAATGGGGCACCACTTTTCCATTAAGTCTAATTCCCATTCTTCTTCTCTATTTGCGCTCCATCAATTGTCATGGAGAGGGAACAAACCCCGCTGTGAGTAACAATAGCAAGTCCAAGAGAATTCATCAAAACACCACTAAAATAGGGGTACAAACCTTTGTTCTCCCTGCTAATAAAAGTTCATTTCAACATGGGATGGACAAAACTTGCTGTTATGAGTTTATAGATAGTGTGTACTGGAGGTAAACTAGCTGTTGCAGTATCATTATGTCAGATTTATACCAACGTTTCTGCAGTAGAACAAGTAACATGTTAATATTAAAATGTACTGTAGTATATAAAGTAGGTGTTTCTTAACACACATTGTTTACACTCTCAGTAGTGTAATATGTGCACTAACAACCGTTTATATACATCCATTTGTCAGGGAAATTCTTATAGCAAAAAATAAATAAAAACAAAAGAAAACAAAGGAAATATATATATATAAATAATATTTTTTGGGAAAACTGATCATTAAATTGATCAAAAGTAAGAGTAAAGAAATGAATAATGTTACAAAAGATTTCTATTTTTAATAAATGCTGTTTATTTGAACTTTCTCTTAGAATCCTAAAAAAAATAAAATAAAAAATAACGGTACATAAAAGTAGTTAAAATTAAACAAGAAGTCATGGTTAAAAAAAATCCAAGAGTTTTAATGGGACTTAAGATAAATAAATAAATACATTAAAAAAAATCCTTTAAAAATGTTTTAATAAAAACTAACCCCTGGGACCTATAAGTGCATGTACTTGAAGGAAAAATCCCTCTTAACAGCAACTTAATATAGCCCTAAAACCCTTAGTAAATCTAGGAAAGCAGACATGAGGGCCTTTTTTTTCACCCAGTAGTGTTAAGAGAGCAGATTTGGAGTAAGTGGCCTGATTATCCTCACAATAAAGCTAAAACCTCTTTGCAGTTCGCTTTACTCAAGATAAGATTATAAGCCCAAATCAATGGAAAAATAACAAGCTTTTGTTCCTAAGATAGCTTTTTCTAAGTCTGGTCGAGGCAGTCTGACTTAACAAAAGAAAAAAAGAAAAAACCTGTGTAAACAGTGATCATTTATCTGATTTTTAATTAAAAACCTGCACTGCAATGAGAAATAATAATTTACACAGACAAAATGCAGGACAAAGATCACATGATTGGTTTTGTCAACAATATATCTCAATCATGTGGGCTGTATTGGCATTTGAGTATAGTTGATATTGTGAAATATGGTACACTAGAGTGCACGTGATGACTGCTAAGGGAAGCGAGGAAAGTCAGTATGTGGTCGGGCAGCTTCCACAGCTCCTGATACAATTACTTTATTCCCAGACACTGAGTTTAAAGCCGCCCCCATCTGCATCTCATTAGCCTCTCTCAACCCAGGACGCTATTTTTCAGAGGTGGGATTTCCACACACCATAAACAAGAATTGTAGACTAGCACACACACAGTCTCCTCCCTTCCCCCATAATTTTGCCTCATATGTTAACAAGACACAAATCAGCTTTTCTCGCCAGACTCCAACCTTTCTCTCTCTCTTTAACACATACACATCTTAGGGCACTTACACACACTCTATGGAGTTATGCTGAAAAATTTTTGACTTTACATCTCACAACATGACAATTGTGACTATATCTCACAAGTGCGTTTTTCCTAGTTGTGAGAGGGATTTCACACAAAGTGATGTTTTTTTTTCTCCCAATTTTGTCTTCAGATCTCACAATGTGACTTCCTTATACCTGTTATATCTTTTATGCCCGGTTCAGACTACACGACTTTAGCCCGATTTTGCCACGATTTGCTTGACGTAGGGTGTCGTGGGGATTTGTAAACGACAATGAGCATCGGGACGCAAGATTCCATCGTTTCAGCACGTAACTGTGGCGCGTGTGGCTGTGCTGCGCAGTCAGTGAACCGCTTCCATCGGCGCTGCTGCAGCAAAACACACTGTTGCTCACATGAAACATTATCATGTGAGTATTATGACCAGTACTTAATTTGATCCTGCTGGATCCTGTTCCAGAAAATGTCAGATTTAGAAATTTTGCGTTCCGGTAAACCTATTTGTTTTTAAAATCTGGCATTTACAGTGCATTAAATCGTGACAGTGCATGCGTGCGTGCATACGAGACGGAGCGAGCGCGGGTTTGACTAGATGTATTTGGAGCTTATTGCTCACGTCTCATTCGGCACAAATCCAAATGTTTCCATATTCATAATGTATTTGAATGTTAAACTATTATTTATAATGTAAACTAGGTTTGTACTTCACACGCATTCGCATATAGACGGAAAAGATAATCCTCTTCACATGAGCAAAAACGTCCTTGGCATAACAGCAGAGTGGACCGGTATACTACGGTCTATTTAAACTGACCAGTGTAACCTTTTATATGTTTGGTTGACTGTATTTTATTTTGATAATGAACAGACTGCGATGTGTGAATTCCTAGAATATGTGGGGTGTGTGCGCGTGAGGTGCCGGTGCGATTGACAATTAATCGATCATCGATTAATCGTTGACATCCCTAGTCGGGAAGCAACGTGTAGTCTGACATGTTTCTTGTCCACGCCACGACAAGATTTTAGGAGTCAAAATAGTGTAATCCGACACAGTGACTATCGTGACCGACAAAAATATCGTGTAGTCTGAACCCTGCATTAAACTGAGGTTGAAACAGGCTGGTGAAGAAAAACACAAAGATTTACAAAGTGACGTTTTGTTATGCAACCTAAAATTGAGAATATTGAAGTCATTTTTCAAGTTACCTTTAAATGCTTTTTCCTATCCTATGCCTAATATGCAGAGACAACACTAAGTGAAGCTCATTTTTAGGCAGGTTTATTTCACACTGCTTTTTCCTGCTAGATTTCAAACCAGCATGGCCCTTTCCTGAAAACATACCTATTCGGAAAGCTCCCTTACACTAGAATATACTTTACATGATTAGTCATATACTTTCAATACAACATGCTGGTGCACGCTAATTACATGATGACACATGGCAAACTTTCACATCTGCTTTGGAAACGATCCTTGGTATTCCCTATTTCTAGCCCCAGACAATTATTTGCATCCCTTTGTCTCAGCAAGCCCATGACATCCCCCTACCCCATCATGCTCGTGCTCGTTCTTTCAGCAAACCCCCAAAACAGGTGCAGAATAAGGCTGGTGAGTGTTTATCAACCTTCACAGCAGGGAAAGATTCAATTTGGTGAAAATATGTTCTATATTTTTGTCTGAGTCAGTAATCATTTGACAAATCAAAACCCTCAGAGCAGATGAAAACGATGTGAAGTCCAGTACGCAAGGATAAAGAAGGATGCAGCACATCTAAAAATAATCTGTTTATTGCAGAGGCAATTTATCAGCAGAAGACGGTCTGATGTCTATGAAGTGACAAATCACAGTGAGCTATTTTTATGGGCCGACACACCATCTTCTGTTTGAAACGTAAGCAAACATTTGCACTAGGGCTGGGCGATATGGGCACAAATTCATATCTCGGTATTTTTTGGCCGATTTGCGATATACGGTATATATCTCTGTATTTTCATTTTTGTATTTGGATTAAAAAAATCTGTATTTAATATATATATATTTCACTTACCACCCAATGTTGTCCAACAACAGCTCAGTCTGTGTCCTCCGCTATATTTTTAGATGCGCTCGTATCAAACTACTGTATATCGAATCGATATAAATGGTATTGCCTCATATCGAATCGCTTATAAAGAAAATATCGATATATCGTACAAACTCAATTGCCCTAGCCCTAATTTGCACCATCTTAGAAAAAACAAGTAGGCAGCTGTCTCTCGTCCCCTACATTCAAAGAAAAACTCTTCGCTGTGGCACGAGGTGGCGGTTAGAAAACACAAGGCCCCTTCGTGTTTCTGATGAGTCAGAGGCAATTTAGTGAGTCCTTCAGGGACCTCAAGTGTCGCCCACCGCACTAATGAACACTGGGAAAACAAAGGCCTTTCATTGGACCTCTGCTCCCCTGGGACACGGATGGCTGATGTCATTGTGCTTATTCGGTCACAAAACGACAGGGTCCTACAATGCACCATGGCAACGGAGCTAATTATTTGTGTGAAATCAGGGAAGGGTGCTTAAACAAATGCTCCAGCCTCTTGTAGTGTAGCATCTTTTGGATGGCTTCTGGTTAACAGAAGAACCGAGTGCTCACGAGGACGACCTACCGTATGCTAGTGAACACTTTGATATAATGCTATTATAAGGAGTACGACCCTAAGGGCTGGCTTGTCTGGAAATGCGCACACTATTAAGGCACTACACGATCTCATGAGGGGATTATTGCAGAACAGGCAGATTAAGAGAAGAATTAAACCAAGACAGATATTAAAAGTTCAATATTCACTATATGCAACTATATGACTCACGTATACTTATATTGTTGGCATTAATGTTTTTCAGACATAGCGTGGGTCATCTTACAGTATCTGTCCATACTGATATCTGACTGTGGCTGTGTTTTAATTATAAATATAATTATATAAAATTATTTTGTATTTTTAATTGAATTTTGTGTAAAATGTCTTGATATTTCGCAACGTGGTCAAAAATGAGTCAAGAAAAAAATGAAAGAAATGTTTGTATCGTTTAAATTAAGATTATGGCAGTGTTTCCTCTGATGCGGAATTCTCAAAACCATAAAAATAAACAAACAAACAAACAAACATAGTTGTGATTGTGCAGGTTGAATTAAATGCGCAGTCTGACTGATAGCAAATGAGTCGGTTCTTTTAATGAATCGTTCGAAAAGACTCACAAACTCAGGAGTTATTGGTTTGAATCAGGTTGATGAATTCTTCACTGAAAGAACTCCTTGATTCAGTCAAAATGGTTACTGAAACAACATCTGACTCATTTACTAAACTGAACTTGCCGAACTCAAAATTAAGCAATTTTTATGTTCCGTTTGGAAAATGAAAATGACTGATTTTACGAATTTATTTATTCATGCAAATTCATATATTTATTAAATATGATTTTGTGAATATTTTTTTTAAATATATTCATAGACTACATGTTTTATAGATTTAATAATATTTACCAAATCATAAAAAATGTGGAAAAAATCATGAAATAAACCATTATCAGAATTTTTTTGAATATTACATATGCATGCAGTATGTAGACATACTTAGTATACAGTAGCTATAACAACCATTAATAGGGTGCAAAAATAATTTCTTGTGTTTCACTCTAGACTCCTTACCCATAAACCACAATTAAATTACTTGGCACTTATTAAATTACATGGCACTAATTGCACTACCATGATTACCAAATTTTTCCGTTATTAATTGCTCTCTCACCACACCGTTCCTGAGAGTTCTCTATAGTTTCTTGAATTATAAAGACAGCATTAACTAACAGTTGTTAAAACATGTTTAGCTCTGCCATAACTCAACATTATTTTCTCTGTTAAAAACCACAACAGACTGAATGAAATTCAACGAATTTACACTGATGAAAAAGAAAACTAAAAACCACCATTACAAAGAAAAACAAGCCACTTGAATAGAAACAGAAACTGAAGAATGAAGATTAAGAATGTGTTGGTAAGAATACAGCTGACATTCAACAAAACTAAATGGCTCTGACTACATTTCAGGAAGGATTAAGTCATATATCTTGGTTCCTGTGCTGCCCAGGCAATGCATTTAGCTTAAAAACAAAAAGTTTTTTTTTTTGTGACACATCCAAACAAGCAGTGCTTGACGTAAATACACACTGCATTGCTTATTCATCCTTGTCTGTGAAATATGATAAATTTGGTAAACAAAAAGGACTTTACAAAGTCATCATTACAAAGAAAAACAAGCCACTTGAATAGAAACAGAAACTGAAGAATGAAGATTAAGAATGTGTTGGTAAGAATACAGCTGACATTCAACAAAACTAAATGGCTCTGACTACATTTCAGGAAGGATTAAGTCATATATCTTGGTTCCTGTGCTGCCCAGGCAATGCATTTAGCTTAAAAACAAAAAGTTTTTTTTTTTGTGACACATCCAAACAAGCAGTGCTTGACGTAAATACACACTGCATTGCTTATTCATCCTTGTCTGTGAAATATGATAAATTTGGTAAACAAAAAGGACTTTACAAAGTCATACTCACACACTGGTTATTGGTTATACTTTAAGTTTATTTAAATTCATTCAGCCCTGAAGTGCTGTCAGAGAAGAGCAAACACCCTCAAACATGTCTGATTAGATTGCAGGCACTGTACTGGCCTATATCATCACTGAACAGAGGCGTAGTCATTTATCTCACTGTACAATCCAAACAGTCTTTCAGCAGATTACTCCTCGAGATCAGTGTTGATTGATCAGCTAAAGCTAGATGCACACTGTGCACCACGATTTTGCCTCAGAGACAAATTTGGGGAATCATAAGGCTTCTTTGGTCATAAGGCAAAATCCTGGATCGCAGAAGCCCCTTTCACACTGCACGTTGGTCCCGGAAAATTGCCGGAGTGCCTTCTGTGTGAACGCAAACACGTCCCGGGATTGATTCCGGGATCGATCCCGGGTTGGGGACCTAGTATCTATAGACCTAGTAACATTGCCGGGCTCAGTCCCGGAACGTGCTCTGTGTGAACAAAAGCCAGAACCAATGCCGTAAAGGGTGTGTCGTAGTGATAACGCACGTTATCGTGCGACTCTTTTACCGGGTGTTTTGAAGGCAGATCAACGTTCGCAACAAAAAAATATGTGCAAACTGTAATGAAGCAGAGATCAGGTAGCTCCTCACTATCCGCGCTGAAGCTGAGATCGTTCGCCAGCTTAAATGAAACAGAACGCGTCACAGTACACGTCACATCGTAATGTCACATGTCTTTACGTGATCTTTACGGGATGTGTGTGAACGCACACACAGATTCCGGAAAATCACTGGCAGTGTGAATGAACCACAATCAAACGATCCCGGGACAAATCCCGGACACATTATCCGTGTATTTTCCAAAATTTCTATGTGAAAGAGGCATTAGTGTGACATGCTCACAAATGGCCAATTAAGAATGATTATTAGCATTCTTTGAAATTTTGATAGTGTCAGAAATCTGAGTTTCAGTGGAAACTCCAAAATTTGACTAATAAATAACTAATAAAAGCAGAGCAACATAATGAGAGTCTATATTATATGTGACTAACTATTAATGTTTCCTTCCTGCTATGGTTATAAAATCAAAATTAGCTTGAGTCTGTTCAGAAGAATAAGCAGTTTATGATCTCCTTTGAACGGTTTGGTATCATTTGTGGC
The DNA here is from genome assembly GCF_001515625.1 of Sinocyclocheilus rhinocerous. Taxonomy (NCBI): domain Eukaryota; kingdom Metazoa; phylum Chordata; class Actinopteri; order Cypriniformes; family Cyprinidae; genus Sinocyclocheilus; species Sinocyclocheilus rhinocerous. The sequence continues at coordinate 136,543 of NW_015655991.1, read as the reverse complement.
TGGGCAAAGGCAATTGTTGCAAAGTCTGATGTGGATTGTACCCAGACTCTCAATCGGGGTCACAACATCTCACAAATGACAATTGTAAAGAACAGAGGGGAGAAAAATGGCTCAAGTTTGTGGAGAAAGAGGGAGGCAATGTAAGAACCATGAACAGCACTGTGCTGACGTGAATACAGTGAAGTGAATTCTCTTCATACTGTGAGACTGAAAAGCCAGATTTGTGAACAATCTCTTTCCACTCTCCAGTGGTGTGGGTAATGTCTGTCCTGGGGAAAACGGGTAATCTGACTCTGCTTTCAATCTAAATATAAAACAGGAGCAGGATAAGTTCCAGTGAAAAATGTCAGGCCTCATTCAACGCGCCTGCAAATGACTCCACATAGAGGAAGTTCATGACAGTTTTGGAGCCTATACAGCTCACAAATCTAGCGGATGGAAACAAGAACTTCTTGAGGATCACTTGGAAAGTCAAGGCTATGCTGCATTTATATTGTCAATTCGGTATTTGCTGCAGAGATGCTGTTGAGTAGAGTGAAAGGACCAGTGAAAATGTTGGTAGGGCAAGTGAAAATCTGAACTACCGACCAGATTGGGCAAGCAGAAAAAAAAGTTAATAAATTAAGTGTAAGCACCAGCCTTTCCGCAATCATTAGCGAGAGCAAATTACTTATTTCTCTAGACTTTTCTGCTAAAACAAAAGTGCACCAACAGGGGAGACGATCACATTTAATCTTCATGACTCATAATGGCTTGGACAAGCCCAAAGTTCTTCAATTACAGATTATGCTCTGCAAATTACAGCTTTATACCTGATATTTTTCTTCTAGTTATGCTAATAGTTACATCTTGCTAATGAAAAACTTAGCAATAGCTACAGGAAAGCCTTTGCCCCTAAAGCCATAGACTGCTCTTCCCTCAAGATGTTTTTCAATCTTGAAATAACCAGCAAAAATACATATCCCATCCCTAAAGCAAAATGATTTACATTCAAACAGTTAAAGTGCATAAATAGTTTGACATTGTTTTGACTACAACCTATGGTTCTGCGATCTCAAATGATTAATTCCACCCCACAAAACAAAATCAATGATGACATCTTAAAACAACAGAAGTTGTGGTCTTTCAATCGGTCTGTTCAAAAACATAAACTTTGCAGAAAGCGTAACTCAGTTTCTCTGTAAATTTAATTTCCCCATTTAAAGCATTGGCTAGATTAATATGGTAACCTTCAGTAGAACCCTGCTTCAATTCCCTTCCAATGATTAAAGATCGAGAAAGCGATCCAAATCACAGCTGTCCCAGGAGATAGAGGGGGAGGAACGGCCGGTGCTGTACATCAGTCGGAAGCTCTCAAAGAGGGAGACGATGTACAGCACCATTGAGAAGGAATGTCTGGCAATCAGATGGGCCGTCCTCACCCTCCGTTATTATCTCCTGGGACGGGAGTTCATTCCGTTTCTCTGAAGAACTTTCAATAGTTCCCTACGGTTTTAGGTCTGATGGACTTATCTAAGCAGTGAGTCCCAACCACGAGGAACTACATGGATGAGAAACCAAATGATCAAAGCAACACACTTCATAGTGAGCTGGAGTCGAGCGACTCCTAAACATCATTTAATCAATATTTGGGAAACTCAGGGTTCTGAGGGGGTTTCTAAAGGGAACGTGACTGTTGGGTGATGAATGAGGACCGCAGCCTGTGAAGATCTGGCATCTCCAGATGTTATGAATAAATAGACTGTACCGCACAGGCTCAGCGCGGATCTGCAGGCTGAAGAAAAATAAATGGACGTGGGGAGCCCGAGACGAATACAGACAGTAAACATAAACAATGAGGAGCGATTAGGGGGAGGAACGGCCGGTGCTGTACATCAGTCGGAAGCTCTCAAAGAGGGAGACGATGTACAGCACCATTGAGAAGGAATGTCTGGCAATCAGATGGGCCGTCCTCACCCTCCGTTATTATCTCCTGGGACGGGAGTTCATTCCGTTTCTCTGAAGAACTTTCAATAGTTCCCTACGGTTTTAGGTCTGATGGACTTATCTAAGCAGTGAGTCCCAACCACGAGGAACTACATGGATGAGAAACCAAATGATCAAAGCAACACACTTCATAGTGAGCTGGAATATATTCCCACTTCAGGTCTGAGCAGACAAACAAGTTTCAAGCTGCATATCTAAGCTTTCATCCCTCACCGAAATTCCACAGGAATCGTTGTGCAACTGCTTCTTATTTTCCCCGAAGTTAAACAAGCTGATTTCAGGAGTCCCTATATTCTACATACTGTTCAATGTACAGTCAAAAAGAAATGCAATGATGGGTAAACAAAACAGCCCTTTCTTGTCTTTCTCACACATTCGACAGCAAATACACAAAACCTCCAGACACAAGGCAGTAAAACTCAAAGTACTGACAGCTCTGGATGTGGTGATTAAGGAAAGAGTCAGGATGAAAGTGAGATGCTGGGGAAAAATAAATAAAAAATAAAAAAAAATTATAAAAAAAACTTTGCTTTACTGCCCATATTCCCCTTCTGGTAGGTGTGAATTTTGAAGTGAACTTGTAAAATCGTTGTTCTTTCCATCCACACTGTGCAGAAATTTTATGTCAGATAAAAGTTGCACACTACTTTATTGATGACTAGTGGGTGAGATTCAACTTCAGAGTCTTTGGCCAACTGGCTACTAATCTTCAAATATAGGGTTGGGAAATATACATTTGAAACAATACAACATTTTATAAAAAAAAAAAAAAAAAAACCTTCCAATCATGAAAAGTTTACAACCACTTATTTTTTAAATGTTTAAAGAATCGTGTTTTACTTTGTTGGTTATAGCGAAAAGACTTGCAAGTGTGCAGAGCTCACGGTGAACAAACTCTGGGAGGATTCTGACTCGAAAGCCTCTGATTGGCCATTGGGTTCACACGCTCAACAAACATGTCTGTGATTGGCTACAATGCTCAACACTGAAAAAACACGTTGTAATTAGAAACCAGACCGCTTACACAAATACAGGAAATGTTTGAATGCAGCCGTCTATCAGAGGGTACCAAACCTGTGGAAAGGCTGGTATTGTTATGCTTTTAAAATTTAGCTATCAATTTGGTACTAAAGTACCAGACCGGTACTTTTGACAACACTAGGGTGACAGCGACTTTCAAAAAAATATAATGTCAGTGTTTCTTTTTTTATTTTCTCTCTTCTTCAGCCCTTTACATTCCCCGCGGTAGTTAGCTCCCTGTCACCTGACAGCGGAAAGCAGTGACTGGGTGATTGACAGCTAATATTAACCAATCTAAAATCTGCATTAAAGTTAAGAATGTAAAGATGAAGTTTAATTGGTTATGTAGCCTAACGTTTCATAGAACGGCAGACAGGTCACCGTATCAACATTCAGAAGGCACATACTCTGAACGTTTTTAGAGAAATTAAAACAGGTCGCACGACAACAATTATATGCACTCGCACAAATGCTCCCAAATATATTTTGAGGTCGCACAGATTAAATTTCGGGAGCATATGCGACCAAAATGGTCGCAATTTCGAGCCTTGACATGTCTGTGATTGGCTACAATGCTCAACACTGCAAAAACACGTTGTAATTAGAAACCAGACCGCTTACACAAATACAGGAAATGTTTGAAAGCAGCCGTCTATCAGAGGGTACCAAACCTGTGGAAAGGCTGGTATTGTTATGCTTTTAAAATTTAGCTATCAGTTTGGTACTAAAGTACCAGACCGGTACATTTGACAACACTAGGGTGACAGCGACTTTCAAAAAAATATAAAAAGCACTAACCTATGTGATGATTCAATTACTGCCAACAACTGCACTTCAGAATAACTCTGCCCTCTGTAAACCGTAAATTCATTGTGATATTGCAGGAGGTTTTGCTGATCGCAAGCTTCCCCTGTTCATTTGCTGCTCAGCAGTTTTATAACCTTGGGCGACTGTTGTTTAATTAAGATCATTATGCACTTTCTAAGAGCGCCTTCTGTGGTTCTGCATTAGAGAAAGGTAAAATGGGCATAACTGAGATGTAAATTCTAAAAGGAATGCAGTGCAGCAAGAAAGTGCATCATGACAGAGGCATCTTCTGCTCTGCAGGGAGCTCAACAACTCATGTTGCTTATATAGACAATCTCATCCTTGGAATGGCCTGCTTATCCTACCAGAGGTCAGTCTGAGAGCATGTAATAGGGCGAAGAGTTTCTACTGTGGAGAAAAAAAGAGCAAAGAAACTCTTATTTTCTTTATTTATATATTTTCCACCCTAACTAAGAAAACCAATTGACCCACTGCAATGCTCTGTGGGAGTGCACAACACATCAGTGTGGAGCCAAACGTAGGGACCGCTCAGCTGAGGCGGCAGCGGGCTGTTTCGTAATTAATAAAGAGACTAAAGCTGATGCCATTGTGACTGACCCTACACAATCCACACAATCATCACATTGCTGCTAATGGAAAGTATTGATCCGCTGGGCCCATGTCTGAAGTGAGAAAAACAGACAAAGAGGAGAAGTGCGCTTGCTGAACTCGCTCTGTGTGGTTGTGCTACATACCACCACTGCTGTTTCACGGCTAGCGCGGCCACATGTGGTCCACTATGGATTAATTGTCATGACTGCTTAAAATGAGGCAAAATGTTGAACTTCAAAGGTTTTCTTCCTCTTCTGTAATAAGATATGATTAAGAGATAAAGCAAGAGAAGACAGAGGGATAGGCTTGGGAAGAGCTATACAGAAGATCTCATTTAGCACAGCCTTCAAGCTTTTCAAAGACACCATGGGGCGAATTAACTAAACCGTTGTGCCAATTTAGCGTACGGTATTCCAGCATAAAACCTGTGTCATATTCACAGTGCACCTGCAATCCAGTTTAAGCAGGAACTAGATTTGCTGAAATAGCGCTGTCATTGCATCGTAATTTTTTTTCAGAGCAAACACACCTGCTTTTTTATAAATTGAACTTATTATAAATTGAGCTTCGGTCATACAAGTCAGCGCTATTTGCCTGGCAGGATTACAAACACTGCATGCTAACAAGAGTTCTTCTCTGTATGTTTGGTCTGTCTGTATCAAATAAAATAAATATGATTACACTGTCTATCCCTTCCTGGTCTCTGGTGTTTTAAGACGTATTTAACATCTCTTTTTGAGCGTTAAGGATCCAGTAAATAAATCAAATGTAATTACTGTGAAATAGAGGTTACTCAAACTAATCCCACTAATACAGAGAGAGAGAAAAAGCAGGCTACCTTCACATTAGGGAAGCGAATATATATATATATATATATATATACACACACACACACACACATGTATCCAGTAGTAACTTATTAATAACAGCCTGAAAGTTCGCTGACACATTCACGAAGCAATTCATGCTGAAATGTGACGTTCAAACTGTTAAGAACTGGAACCTCTAGGCAAATATTCTCCCCAGTGTATTTTCATAGTATAATGAACTTGCATATCTAAAACAATCAAGAAATCATTGTTATATAACAGATTTTTATAGCGCTTCTCAAAGCCATGTGAGTTTCTTTGCAGATATTAGGGGACATTTGGTCACGCTCTGTAAGAGTTGCCATGAGCTCTACTTTTGCTCCACTGCATTCTGAGAAGACAGCAGAGACAAAACGAAGAATGAACAGCTGCTTTCATTAATCTTCAAACTTTAACCTTGAGCAGACTTACTAGAACTCCATAAAAACTCATCTTCTGACATCGCAGAGGATCTTGTGTATTTTCTGACCGCCCTCTGGTCCTTCCTTTGGAGGCGGGCTTGCCACAGCCTACCTGACAAGTATCTCTAAACGCGTGAGCAGTGGACAGATCAATAAAAAGGCCAAAAGCTCAACAGGAAAGACATTATATACCTTCCACACAAACGTGAACGAGACACTCAAGTGAGAGCTATAAAAACCACCCTGAGCGATTATCACAGTAATGGAAAGAACAGAGTTGCTGGACCTTTAGGCCTGGTTTAAAAACTTGTTCTGTGTTGGTTTTCGGGTGGTAAAATAATGTGTAAGATTGCAACATGTAACTCTTTCCCACGCAGCCCATCACCACCAGCTGCTCTTGTTTCAGTAGGTGTCCAATTCATGGCTTCTACAACAACGGTAAATGGTAATGTTATTTGTGTCACTGCATTTTGTGTCTCTTTGACATCTCATTCATACCTTGTCCTCATCCTGCCGAGCTTGCGGTGTTGTAACTTCCATTATGAAGGAAGACGAAGTGTCCATTAGCAATCCTTAACCCTGAGCTGTTAACTCACCTTCACACCCCTTTGTTTGCAAAATACAGTATTTAAATCAAGAGTCTCAAATAACATGGAGCACAAGCCAGGTGTTGTTCTCCATCAGGGGCCAACAAATAGGATACAATTGTTTCATTTCACATAGTTCATGTATTTGAACTATAACAGTTACCGACACAGCTACTTAGTTAGTGATGCACTGACCTTTTCGGAGTAATGTTTTTTTTCAGTCTGAAATAATCAAAACAAAACAAATCAAAATAAAATAAAATAAAATTAACAGATCCTTTCATTCAGGAGAAATTCCTGAGAGTGGTGTACAAATTGTACATGAGTTTTAGCAGAAGAATTCTACTCATCACTGGTGCTAGTTTGAGAGGGCTTTCCATCAGATTTAGTTCTTTGCTGATATAAATGAGGAGCTCAGAATAGAGTGGAGAGATGATATGCTTCTGTGCCTTCGGTGGAATGAGATCTTATTGATCGTTCTGACAGAACGAATAAATAAAGCATCCAACTGTAGCACCAGTGATGAAAGAAGAAAAGCAAGTCACCCCTGATCCATTAGCACATTGCACATTGATCATACCCTCAAGCACCTGTACATTCACATCCGACCCATTTATTGTCTATTTAAAATCTCCATATGCTTCAGCAATTAACTTGAGCTTCAGAAGAACCTCTAGGCAAATATTCTCCCCAGTGTATTTTCATAGTATAATGAACTTGCATATCTAAAACAATCAAGAAATCATTGTTATATAACAGATTTTTATAGCGCTTCTCAAAGCCATGTGAGTTTCTTTGCAGATATTAGGGGACATTTGGTCACGCTCTGTAAGAGTTGCCATGAGCTCTACTTTTGCTCCACTGCATTCTGAGAAGACAGCAGAGACAAAACGAAGAATGAACAGCTGCTTTCATTAATCTTCAAACTTTAACCTTGAGCAGACTTACTAGAACTCCATAAAAACTCATCTTCTGACATCGCAGAGGATCTTGTGTATTTTCTGACCGCCCTCTGGTCCTTCCTTTGGAGGCGGGCTTGCCACAGCCTACCTGACAAGTATCTCTAAACGCGTGAGCAGTGGACAGATCGATAAAAAGGCCAAAAGCTCAACAGGAAAGACATTATATACCTTCCACACAAACGTGAACGAGACACTCAAGTGAGAGCTATAAAAACCACCCTGAGCGATTATCACAGTAATGGAAAGAACAGAGTTGCTGGACCTTTAGGCCTGGTTTAAAAACTTGTTCTGTGTTGGTTTTCGGGTGGTAAAATAATGTGTAAGATTGCAACATGTAACTCTTTCCCACGCAGCCCATCACCACCAGCTGCTCTTGTTTCAGTAGGTGTCCAATTCATGGCTTCTACAACAACGGTAAATGGTAATGTTATTTGTGTCACTGCATTTTGTGTCTCTTTGACATCTCATTCATACCTTGTCCTCATCCTGCCGAGCTTGCGGTGTTGTAACTTCCATTATGAAGGAAGACGAAGTGTCCATTAGCAATCCTTAACCCTGAGCTGTTAACTCACCTTCACACCCCTTTGTTTGCAAAATACAGTATTTAAATCAAGAGTCTCAAATAACATGGAGCACAAGCCAGGTGTTGTTCTCCATCAGGGGCCAACAAATAGGATACAATTGTTTTAACAATCATGTATTTGAACTATAACAGTTACCGACACAGCTACTTAGTTAGTGATGCACTGACCTTTTCGGAGTTATGTTTTTTTTCAGTCTGAAATAATCAAAACAAAACAAATCAAAATAAAATAAAATAAAATTAACAGATCCTTTCATTCAGGAGAAATTCCTGAGAGTGGTGTACAAATTGTACATGAGTTTTAGCAGAAGAATTCTACTCATCACTGGTGCTAGTTTGAGAGGGCTTTCCATCAGATTTAGTTCTTTGCTGATATAAATGAGGAGCTCAGAATAGAGTGGAGAGATGATATGCTTCTGTGCCTTCGGTGGAATGAGATCTTATTGATCGTTCTGACAGAACGAATAAATAAAGCATCCAACTGTAGCACCAGTGATGAAAGAAGAAAAGCAAGTCACCCCTGATCCATTAGCACATTGCACATTGATCATACCCTCAAGCACCTGTACATTCACATCCGACCCATTTATTGTCTATTTAAAATCTCCATATGCTTCAGCAATTAACTTGAGCTTCAGAAGTAAGGAAGAGCTAAAAAAAGTTCAACGACAGCACTGATCCAAGGACTCCATCAGCGAACTGGAAGGCAAATCAAATTCTCTCATTTCCATTCGATAGTCTTGTGCATATATTGTGTGAAAAGTGAGTGGAGATGATTAATTGGCTGCACTGACAGTAAAGCAAACATGTACCGGTGATTCGATTTGGATTATTTGAATGTTCATGATCAGACCAATAACTCCAGGCCAGGAAGCAACTTTCATCATTTCTAGAACATTTCAACTGAGCATTAAGAGAGAGATGGAAATAATTATTATCAGTTTCCTCCTGAAACAGAAAGTCATGCTTTCCTAAGCCCTGTGGTCTGGGGTCTGAATCCACTGACGTGACATAAATCACACACATTAGCTCTTGTTGTAAAAGACCTTCTGTTTGTCACTGTTAATGAAGACAAACACCAGAGATTAATTCTGAAAATGTCTCTGTCAGGGTAAATCTTGTTTAAATTCACCACGTCTGAATTACTCACAAGGAGAAAATTCTATTCTATTTTGTAAACTGTTGACGCCTGTATGATGAATTTCCTAGTGCTAGTTTTCCTCATTTCCAAGTCTCTGGATAAAAGGGGCTGCTAAATGAATAAATGTAAATGTTGAAATGTACCAACAAAATGAATAAATCTTACCCTGGAAAATATGGATATGAAATACTCAGTTAAGAAATATATAAAAAAAAAAATAACGAAAAAAAAATGTATATA
>NW_015655991.1:126491-127263 GCF_001515625.1 Sinocyclocheilus rhinocerous | reverse complement strand
TATATATATATATATATATATAATTTTAAAAAATTAAATAAAATCAGTTGGAAATTGTTGCAATTGCAACATACCTGAAAACCTTGTTATGTATGGGAATCTGCGCTGATACAGTCGTCCGTTGCTCAGTCACATTTTTATGAATTTTTACGAGTCATGTGACAATGCGATACGTACGACGTATTCGTAATGAGACTCGTTTATAAATCTGTTGTAAACAAAAATAAACATTGAGGCCTTCTTGCGCGTTTCTGCCAAAATAAAAGTTGAGAAAAAGCAAGAACTCTTATCAACATTCATAAATGTTAGTATTGTAATTTTACTGTTGTTCTGTAAAATAAAATAAAAAGTAAGACAATAATAATGATAATAATCATTACAACAGCTCTGTTTTAATACATTTATTATAACATTCACACATAGTGTTCAAATTAGGATCTGTAATATTTTCTAATGGTTTAAAAGAAGTCTCTTCTCAGCAACGCTGCTTTTAACTGTACAGTAGAAAATACATGCCTGATTCAAAGAAGGGGGTCTGATGGCCAAAAAATATTATTTTACTAACTTATTAATTTTAAGTTAAATTGTGCTTTGTTGGTATAGTGCCTGCTAGAATGTTAAAAATGTTCTATTCGAGCCATTCATGCCAGACTGGGGAGAGAGGTGTTGTAATAATGTAAAATTTGTGTAACTTTAATGTTAGGTGGGATTAATCGCTATTAATTTCAGAAAAATGTGCGATTAATTAGTTAACGTTTTTTTTATCGATTGA
>NW_015655991.1:124028-126448 GCF_001515625.1 Sinocyclocheilus rhinocerous | reverse complement strand
TACATTAAATCTATAAATTCAATTATAATAATGTGATTATTGTTATCTACACATTATCAAATTAAACCATTTACACCGAAAAAATACAACCGCATTGAATAATGTTATGTAAAAAAATGTAACAATAAAACTAATAAAAATACAAATAAATATATTTAAAAAATAAAAATAAATGCATTCTAACATTAGACATTGAATAGGCATTGAACGCTACACATAAGTGAGAATAAGGCCTACAAAATAAACAAACAAACAAATAAATAAAATGTGTTTTAATACCAAAAATTATGTGTGTTTTTCGATCTGTGATTCTAGATCTGGATTTAAAAAGAAAAAATGAGAGAAACTTGTCTGTAAAAATAAGTATGCAAATTCACAACAGATATCACACCCTGCAAACGCAACATACCTAAAAACCTTGTGTTATATGATATGAAATACTCTCAGTTTCACTCTTGAGTTTCAGACAGGTTGCTTTAGCTGTAGTGTGAAAGTTCAGAGTCTCAGATCTGTGTCTCTTTAAAGTGTTAATGATCTGTTTCTCTCTCTGTCATCGCTTTTGTCACGGAAGCAAATCCAGCTTTATTTGAGGCCGTCAATTGTCTCAGATCATCACCCATAAAAGCGGTTCGGATGGCCCTCCCATAGGCCTTGCTTTAACAAAATGAAAGCTCTTCTCTCCTCTCATCTCAGACACACACACACACACACACTCACACAGATAAGTCTTGATCAACATCAGCAACAGGAGGCCAACCGGTTGTCATGACAACATTCTGCAGCTGAGAGTGCCGGGAACACGCGTACTGAATAACAATGGCCCCGCCGCTGACTTAAGGAAAAAAAAATAGCTGGCCATTCTTCAAAAGACTAACAATTTAGGCTGCAAATCACAAGAGTTTACATGCACATTTAAAGGAAAAGATATATACGACTTTGAGGGAAAGTTTAAAGCATTCATTTCTTAACTTGGACATTTTCATGTTCCCTTCTCTGATCTCCTTCACTCCCCGAGTGTGTTACACGCATCCATTAGTGTTCATGTTGACACAATATATATTAGAGTGATTAAAAAGAGATCAAATGAAACAAGGCGGCGCAAACCTCTCGGGCCGCTGACAGAATCGCAGGGCTTTGGAAAAGGTCAGAGCGAAACGAGAAAATCCGCTGCTGCTAGCGTAAATATTTTCTAGAACATAAAAACAGACACTCAAGGAAATTGCTCTCTTGTTTCAGCTGTTATGTGATCAAACGGCTTGTAGCAGTTCCTATATCTTGAATGTTTTTAGCAGCAGCAGAGAAAAATGATGTGACAGTCTTTTGCTGAACGTAGCAATGAAGTGGACTGTGTAAATGTGAACGACACTGTAATGAATCTTGCGAGCAGGGCCAAATGGAGACGCGTCGGACTGTGACGTTAGGAGGAGCTGGGCTTGAGAGGTTCTTAACATCACGGCAGACGCAGGGAGATGTACGACAGGTAGCACTTAGGTTAATACGATTTTTCACAAGGCTGAGAATGAGGTTCTGTTTTGCCGGTCTGCTGCTTTGATGGTACAACAGGTATGTCTTGTTTGAACACGATGAGAATTACCCTTAATAAACCACAGGCTACTTTCACCACCCTTAAAACAAACGCGCTCTCGTTAAAATTAATGATTGTAATTTTACAGCTTTAATCTATAAATTCAATTATAATAATGTGATTATTGTTATCTACACATTATCAAATTAAACCATTTACACCGAAAAAATACAACCGCATTGAATAATGTTATGAGATTGTTTTAAATATTTTTTGGAATATACAAACAAGAAATGATGGTGGAAATTAAACTTTTAAAAGAAATTAAAACGCCAGTAGGTGCCAGTAGTGAGCGTTAAATGAGTGAGCCACTGAGTTGTTCATTCAAGCGATTCGTTCAAACGGCTGATTCATCAGATGTTCATGCATGGGTTAATGAAACTTTGACTCAACCGATTCGTTCAGAACACGGAATCATTCAGCAATGAATCGGCTGGTTGCTGTGAGATGTGCTGTGGTTCCGCCTAAAATGTAAGTGACCTAATATTATTGTACTTGCTTATTGAACTGTTTATTGAACTATTAAACAGTCGTAATGGTGAAAACGTTGTGTGATGTTGCCTAACTAACTGTATTTTAAATATAAAAACTTTCCATTTTGAATTTTTACCTCAGGATGCTGAGTTTCTTAGTGTTGCGCGTTTTGATTTCTCCTGGAGAGGCTGCGGGAGCCTCGCCTCAGCAGCGCAACCTTATACTGTCAATAGATGCATTATATACATTAGATATCCACTATTCGCCACTTACTCTAAATATTGCGTTTTGGTGTTTACATAGTTATTTTTGGTTACTGATGTTTTAATCATGTTACTTGTCTGGCGTTAATGAAGAGTTA
>NW_015655991.1:123263-123856 GCF_001515625.1 Sinocyclocheilus rhinocerous | reverse complement strand
CGCCTAAAATGTAAGTGACCTAATATTATTGTACTTGCTTATTGAACTGTTTATTGAACTATTAAACAGTCGTAATGGTGAAAACGTTGTGTGATGTTGCCTAACTAACTGTATTTTAAATATAAAAACTTTTCAATTTGAATTTTTACCTCAGCATGCTTACTTGTCTGTTGTTAATGAAGAGTTAATGTCGAGCCCCGGAGTCTATGTCGGGTCTATGTCTATGGGACGGCCCCGGCTCAATTTAAACCCTGCTCATAAATCATGATTCATTACTTTATCACACTTTAAAATACATTTCATTTATAACTCATTATTAATTATTTAATTTTATATAATTAATAAATGATGAAAATATTAATATTTTATTTTTAAAATAAATGTGATAATAAATATTATTTATAGGTTATTATAAATAACCTATAAATTGATAATAACCAAAATGGCATTTGGTCTCGTACTGTATCGCGTACCTTGTCAGTGTCGTGCGGTTTGCTTGGCCATTTGTTGGGATAAACAGGAAAGTGTGTCCAGCTGAATTCAATTTGAGTTTTGTTAAACTAATTAAAAAGAAGCTTAGTTTACCGCGGAAG
>NW_015655991.1:100827-123253 GCF_001515625.1 Sinocyclocheilus rhinocerous | reverse complement strand
TGTTGTATGCATTTGTCATTTTTATTTAATTTCTTTTATTTTCTTAAAAGCTTTTAGCTTTTCGTTTTAATTACTTTTTCTTATTTGTAAGTCGCTTTGGATAAAAGCGTCTGCTAAATGACTAAAAGTAAAGTAAAAGTAAATAAGTGTGAACTTGTTAATCATAATTATAAATAAATTCATATTCTTTTTTTTAAATGCAATTCATTAGGTTCACACTTTTGAAAATTAAAATAAGACAAAAAAAATCTGCTTTTTTAATAATTTAATTATTTTAAATGATTAATTATTATTAGAGATTGAATAGTGACTCAAAGTCTTAGTTTCAAAGTAACATAAATGAGCTGTATTATGGTTGGATCTAGAATAGATTCTGGGGGGAAAAAAAAGAAGATGTGTGAGAAATATGTGAGCATGCAATAACTAGTGAATGAGACCCAGTTGTTTTCACGAACAACAACGCTAGCAAAAATAATTATCAGTCCTTCCCTGGAGAAATGACAGCATTGGATGTGAACCTGTGAACCATAGGGAGACGAGTCGATGTCGACAAGATGATTTACCCCTCACACTCGCACACAGAGTGGTGCGGGGCTAGCGTGCCTGCCAAACTGAGCGAGGAAGCAGCGGGTCAAGAATCAACAGAGAGGCCTGTGAAAGAGTGTAGCGCCAGTTCCCTCTCCAGCCTCTTTTATCCTTACACTAACAAGGTTAAGACTTGTCTCTTTACATTCACTGCCTCTCTCAACACCTTCTCACCACACTGGGGGAGGAATAGCCTTCATTTTCCCACACTGCTATTGAGGTGTGATGAAAACTGGGAGTGTTTTGAGTTCAATGGGGCTTTAAAATAATGTCAAGAAGTGTATTAAAATGAGTAAAGCATGGTAGGAGGTGGAAGCTATGAATGCAGAAATGTGTGGTATTTTAAAGGAATAGATCTGTCATCTTTTACCCTTAAGTTGACTTTCTCTCTTGTGTGAATTTCTGAAGAACATCCTGGTGAAAAATGTCAATATAATGAAAGTAAAAAGGGGACTGGCATTCTTTAAAATGCCAAAAAAGGGCATTTTAAAGTTTTTCCTTTACCTTACCTTACAAGTTTTTCAAGTTCAAGACAATGATTTTGGCCTTTTTCTCACACATAATAACAATGTGAGAATGACTTCAGAAGACACACAATTCACATTGAGCAATGTTATGATATTTTTATGATACGTTTATGGCATGACTGCACTCAAATTAAATAATAATATAAATATTGACAAAATACATTTAAATAAATGGTTCAAAGTATAATTAAAATATTATATATATATATATATATAAACAAATTAATATTTAAAATATCTATATTTAAAATAGATTTAAATATGATTAAATAAAGATTTATTTTATTTAACTTATTTAAATCAAATCAATGCCAAAACAAATGTAGTTGCTTTGCCATTAAAATTTTAGCATTTTAATCAATTTTAATTAAATATTTAACACTTATGACTTGCTAACATGTACACCATTTAAAGATTTAAATCTTCAATTTTAATTAAATCTGAAATAATCTTACAGCCTTTAAATCTTAAAAAAATAAAAAAAATAATAATTAAAATATTTCTTGAGGATTGAAAACTCCACTCTCTATTCATCATAATGGAAAGAACGACCAGTACAGTATTCAAAATATCTTCTTTTGTGTTCCACAGAAGGAAGCAAGTCATACAGGTTTGAAATGACATGAGGATGAGTAAATCATGACAGTACTTTCATTTTTGTATGAACTATCCCTTTAAAACAAACATTTGATTTAGTTTAAAATGACTTATAATGCACATAAACAAAGCTGCAGGAGTCCTCACAGTGACAGCAATAAATCACATCACATCTATGGCTGATGGGATCACCCACTCTCCCAACAATGCGGTTTTTTTCCCATAACTTGTTCAGGTTTTTTTTTTTTTTGCATTGTCCTACTCAGAACTTCGAGGTGTCAGGCCATGGGAGGACATGACAGCACTAGTGAGGACAAATCTACTTCACCCCCTTTTTTCTTCTCCTGAAACATCTCCTACGCAATGAGAGATGGGACCAGTGTGGCCATTCAACAGCCCTCCAGAAAGCTCCCAAGAAAAAAAAAGACAGACATGTCAGCTCATCTCTCTCTCTCTGCTGTGTAGCCACTGTGCCCAGCAAAGCTGCTTGGATACTTTTACAAATACTTTCTTTCTCTCCATGACCACAGGCAGCAGGAGGGGGAAAAGGGAGGGAACTTGGCCTTGGTGCTGGAAATGAATCCAGTGTGCTCGGGTTTTCATTTATGACCTGACAAACGAACTTCCTGTCTCCTCTGAGATGGCTTTAAAGGAAAGATTAGGCCGTCAGGCTATTAAGAGGCTGTGGCGGCCACTCAAATGCTGCAAGATTCCACTCAGCTTACAATTTAATCTGCTGCTCACAGCTCAACACCAAACAAGAGAGTGACAGTATTTGGACCATGCGCTGAATCTGGATGCCATGACAGGGCGGTGTTGTGTCTGGGAGGTGAGGAAGTGTAAGTGACTTCTAGTTCACACAGTGCAGCCTCCTCCATTTGTTCAAGCTAAACTTAGGTGGCCATTAATCTAGGGCACATTCCAGGCTCGAGTCTACTAGACGATCTATCATGGAGGACTGACGACAGTTGAGACAGACGGCCATGCCCAAAAGCCCTCCTTTGGGGGATTGCTCTGTTTATCAGATAAAGGGCCATTTTGATAATTTAGCATTTGACGTAATATTCCATTCTTTTAGCAATGACATCAATTTTACATCCATCCTCAAAAAGCAATAGATTTTTCCATTTTTACTCTCAGCAAAACATTTCTCTCTCACTACAGGGCCTTCAATATATCCGGGATGCTAAAAAAAAAAAATAGTGCCTTCATGCATTTAAAAAAAGACTCATCAGTTTCAGGGGTTTGGAGGTTAATTATGTCTATAACCTTAAATTAATAAAATAATATTTCTACATGGAAGTCCCATTAACGCATTTATAAACTTAATAAAAAGTCCCGGTCACCTGGAGTTGTAACTTATTTCAAGAACAATCATTTTTGACAAGGTGCTTACGATGCATCCCAGCGCACCCCACTCGTAATGATAATGTAGTTCAGTCAAAGACGATCACAGACAACCAGCCACTTGTGCTCTGAATATCAAGTATGTACTTCTGTTGCCCAGCCTTAAACGACAGAATCAGATGGGTGTGCTGTTATTACCCAGACAGCAGTATCTGGGGAGCATTTGTGTGTCAAGACACAGGCCCATCATTACAGTGATGATGCAATTTGGTCTTTAAATGTAGTCATATGCCTGTTTCACATGTTGTTTACTCCAGATACATACCCTACACAAACATACACAAACACATACATACACAAACATAGACGGGAATGCTTGGCTGGTGAGAGATTCTGAGATTCAAAAAAAAGTTTGAAAACCTCTTGCCATTGCATCGTAATAAAATAATACAGTTTTGCAGATAGATTGAAATATAGATAGGAAGATACACAACTTTTCTTATTGGACCCTTTTTATTGGGGCACAAGCCCTAGTGAAATACCGTTTCTCCAGCAAAATATATTTGATAAATTATTGTCTGACAATGATCACATACCATATTAGCTTTTAAGAATCAAAATTTGCAATGCCAGATTTGTAATTTAAAAAATCACTCTAGTTTTGAACTAATTGGTCCAATGGGTTTGCAAAAAGGTGTGAAATTGTTCATGATTCAGTTTACTTAAGCACTGAATCATTTGCAGCAGTTTCTCACACCAAAATAGTAATGGGATACTTTATAAGACAGAAAACAAGATACATGGATTAGATGGATATTTACATATATCCATAAATTCATAAGAATATCACAAATAAATCTGCAATATATAAAATACAGATAGTAAGGGTAGTTTGCTAGTATGCAATTCTTTTCAAACTGTTGTGAACAAGAAAAGTAAATGCAGAAAAAAAAAAAAAAGTAACAGCTTCCCTAGTGGCAATGATGAGAAAGCAACATGCAAAGTCTGACTTCAGGCATGGTTACATTTACTGTCGTTTAGCGAATTTTGGCAGGTGAAATCCAGTCATTTCCATAAGAATCCACACGATCAGGAATTTTGCGTGAGGGTTAAGGATTTCCCTATGCAGAGTTCGCATCAGATCCAGTTGGTTGTGCAAATTTGCCACATTTACTAGCAGAAAGCTTCTTGGTTTGACTACTGTGTGGGATGAGTCTCATTCATCGCTAGATGATAGTCAATGGATCTTTTTTTTGTCCGACATTTCACTAATGTGACAGCACCTTTATTTCACAATGTAAAAAGAACATATGCATAGCTAGAAACGTTTGAGTTGCATACTTAAACAGAAGTGCTGCTGCCAGTGTGTAGGTAGGAGATGGAGAAAGGTCTTTCACTTGTTATTATAACATTAGTGATGTCTTTATTATAGTCCTCCTCACTGTAGCATCTAATTGATTTTTCCATACCCGCACCCCCTGGGATGTTATGATGCACAGAGGGACGCAGGGGGGTTACTTTATGTGCCTTGAACAGCCATGTCTTCGTGCCCTGAGGTCAGCGTCGGGATGAGGTAATGCTGTCTCTATCATCCCAGCAGGGCCCCCCACCCTCATCCCCCACGTCTGGCTGGCGCTGGTCTTCACCTCTCTCTCTTCAGCAAGCCCTACATCACAGTCAACAATAGACTCCTACCATCTGCGCCGGGAGCCCTTCATGCACCAAGACCGCTCATGGGGAGCACTTTTTCTAGTAAGACAAAGCCCAGCCGTGTCACGCACTGAGCAGCCCATTGTCTTGCACAAACGGAGGGAGGGAACTATAGCTGCTAGAGCAATAGAAAGTTTTATAATGGGAAATCTAGTAAAAATCTAAGATGGTTGTCTGTTCTATAACAAATCTGAATTGTGTGTTTTTTTTTATGTGGGGCTTTGGTAACTCTTCTATTTGCACCATCAGTTTTGTGGTCAGAGCAAAGCCAAATGCTTTATTGTATGTTCAAGTGGGTGTTGCTTCAACTACGGGCAACTTCCAACTACTTCTACCTTAGGAAATAAACTCTCAAACTCTTTTCACACTCTCACTATTTTATTTAAATTGTCCACTAACAATTTCCAACAGCAACGAGTAACAAACTGGGGCTTAACAAAGTCGTGGCCTAAGAGTCGGACTTGTAACCCAAAGGTTGCAGGTTTGAGTCTTGGTACCGGCAGGGATTGTAGGTGGGGGGAGTCAATGACCAGCGCTCTCTTACACCCTCAATACCACGACTGAGGTGGTAAATACAGTTATTCCAAATGCTGACTTTGTGAATGTACCTTATGAACTGTTCAGCTCTGAGATAAGGGCACCTGTAGAAGAATATGGGATGACTGCGCTCATGCTGAACACTGCCGCCCGACCTTGAGAGTGCATTTGTAACATTTGCTTTGTTACACACTCCTGGTCACATCTACACTCTTGCATACTGACCCTTCGAGAACATCAGATGGTGTGCTGCTCCAGCTCTGGCCAATCACAGAACAGTAGCAGCCAAAGCCCCGCCCCCTCTCAGGCACCTGTAGAGGCACGTTGAAGGCAGCAGACTTATCAGAGAGCTTCCCATGAGCACAGACCTGTACCACAGTGCTATAATGAGAAACCCCAGGCCTTTCATCACTAATATCATCTTAGTACTTGTGTTGGCCTGTGTAAACAGCCTCAGTAATGTTGCAAATGTGTTCAAGTTTCTTCAACTATGGGCAACTTCCAACTTCTTGTGGATCTTTAGAAAGTAAACTCTCAAACTCTTTTCACACTCTCACTAGTTTTTTTAAATTGTCCACTAACAATGTCCAACTGATACTTAGGTCACATGAAATTTCTAACTTTTTTGTCATTTTTTCTTGAAAGAGTTCTTGAAAATGCCCAACACACCTCAAAAGATGCATTGTGTTTATGTGATGTAATTGTGGTGATGGAAATGACAATTTAAATATTTTGGTCTTGCTAAGGCTTCATTTTATGTATCATAAATGTCCAAATATACATAATTTAACTTAATTTAAATATATATAAATATTTAATTTATTTAATTTGTAATTTTATTTTTGCATAATTTGACAATTACAGCTCAAGTATGGGATGATAGTAGGTAAAAGTAGTAAACATTTACTAATTCACATTTTTATAATATGTTTACATATTTTAGGATTGGAAGTCTGGGCCTTAGTTAAGGGTAAAACAAGAAAAACAACAAACAAATTTTAAATGCCCAAAGTCAACAAAAAATAACACCCAAATACAGCACACAGCATGAAGTCGTTTAACAAATTTACTGTCACTATGTTTATAGTTATTATTCAGGAGAAAAGAAAAGGGGTTTGACTTTGTTACTCGTTGCTCACTCATGTAGAAACAGAATAATTCGAGAGTCATACCGCTTCGTAAATACAGTCATTCCAAATGCTGACTTTGTGAATGTACCCTATGAACCGTTCAGCTCTGAGATAAGGGCACCTGTAGAAGAATATGGGATGACTGCGCTCATGCTGAACACTGCCGCCCGACCTTGAGAGTGCATTTGTAACATTTGCTTTGTTACACACTCCTGGTCACATCTACACTCTTGCATACTGACCCTTCGAGAACATCAGATGGTGTGCTGCTCCAGCTCTGGCCAATCACAGAACAGTAGCAGCCAAAGCCCCGCCCCCTCTCAGGCACCTGTAGAGGCACGTTGAAGGCAGCAGACTTATCAGAGAGCTTCCCATGAGCACAGACCTGTACCACAGTGCTATAATGAGAAACCCCAGGCCTTTCATCACTAATATCATCTTAGTACTTGTGTTGGCCTGTGTAAACAGCCTCAGTAATGTTGCAAATGTTCTGTCATAAATCTTCAAGACTAAAAAGCTGCAGAAATAAATAAATAAGCTTCATCGGCTTTCTGCTCTATCGGCCAGAGGGACGTGAGCGGCATTGCTAAGTTTTGCCCGGGAGCGTGTTGCATGTGCGTGAGATGCATCTATATAGCTGTCATGTATATCTCACAAAAATTAGCATTCAGATCACTTATTTGTCCTCAGGTTCTTCAAAACCTAAATGACTTTTTTTTCCTGTGGAGCATGAAAAAATATATTTTGAAAAATGTGTTTTTGTCCATACAATGAAAGTCAATGGGGTCCAGTGTTGTTTTGGACCCCATTGATGGATAAAAGTTGTTCCACAGAAGTAAGTAAGTCATACAGATTTAGAAACAGGACAGAATTGTCATTTTCATTTTTGTGGGAATTGTCCCTTTAAATACTCATATTTTAAACATACCAAAACAAGTCTATTTTAAGTAACATCATACTGACAAGGTTAACAAATGTCACACAAAGATTAATTATACCAATAACTATGCGTTATCATAACTCAATATAGACAAGCTTGGTAAATCGTGATTGTTACATAGTGGACATAATCCATAATACAAAACGGTTGAAATCCTATTACAACAAGACAGTTGAGAAAGCTTGTAAAGGCTGATTTGTTATTATAATTGTTTTCTCGACATGAACGTCAGGCCCAATTAAAAACTATCACGGCAGCTGATGTTTGGACAAAACCGTTCTATCAGCGGCTCAAAAATATTTCAAACACGCATACATTTAAACACACTCAGATGCAAGCAATCTAGAAAGAAAATTCTTCTGTCTATTTTACGGTGCTGATAAACTGAAACAACAGTGTCTAACACAGGAGAGAGTACAGAGGAAGATTATTAACAGAACCATATAATGTGTGATGGATGTTTTGAACACCAAACACCCACCCAATATCCAGCTTGTCAAGCTCCAGGGGAGCTGTAGAAAGCAATTCTTCTATCATTACCTGGTACTTCCTCAAGAATAAAAAAAAAAATCCAACCCAAACAATACCTCACACCTACCTGATCTTTAAATCAAAGCCTCCTGTGGGATATCTGTGGAATTTTTCTCCTAATGATCAAAAGAGCTCTAGTCCTTCACGTTTACAGTGTATTATATCTTTAATACTGTCATTTTGCCACCCTGTAGCTGAGTATTAGACAAGGGGATGCATGAACATTTTTACATTTTTGGAGGTTATTTTAGGAGAAAAAAAAACTGGTAAAAAATTGGTAGCAGGAAGGAGTCAAATATATACATATATATACACACACACACACACACACACACACACACACATAAATAAATAAATATTATACTTAATATTACACATAAAAAATTAACAGAAACTGAAAAATTTACTGTTTGAAATGGAAGAAATGTCAAATGGTATCTGCTACCAATATTTACTTAAAATACTTTAATTTATTTAAAAAATGACATTTAATATTTTTTAAATGTTAAATAAAACTAAACAAAAATAAAATAAAATAAATGACCACTAATGTATTGTGCATTCTGCAATATGAAAGGAAGTGGATCTTACCTTTGTGTGTTGCAAAGAGCGTTGCAGATGACAGCAAGTGCATGACCAAAGAAAAAGAGAAATGAAACACAACAGTTAGTATTTTTAAAACAAAAAAGGTTTTCATATTGAAATACATAAATATACATATTTATTTATTTTGTTGTAATCAGAGCTTTTTGGTAAGGATATTCACTCATGCATGACACTTTCAACATTTTACCTTCATTTTACCTTTCACAGAACAAAAGTTTTTAACAGCAACAATCATTGATACATATAGCTGAGTCTAAAGATTAGACCACATGTTCTTACTTCAGGCAACCGAGTGTGAAATTAGTAAAGTCAAAAGGGAGTGAGGTAAGTAATATTCAATGTCTACACAAAGTCTGTTAAAGGCTTTTTGTCTTTGCAGTCATTTTCACAACTGCAGACCATCAGGATACTCACAGATTCGCTAAGTTAAGCCCAGCTGCCCTTTTTGCTTGCACACTTTAATTACTTTAATACGGTAGCACTGCAATGAATCATAAACAGCTTGTACTGCTCAACAGCAACTGCTAGACTCCAAATAACACTTAAACACAAAAGTTGAGTCAAAATGTCAATGCAAACCATTACGTTACTAATTCCCATGACATGTTTGTGTTTAGAAATGGAGAAAGAGAACAGACCATTTCTAATGTGTTTCCTTTACTTTGACCCCAGGGTCACTGCCTGCTCTCCAGGTTACACTTTAATTCAACAGCCATTTTCTCAAAGGTACAGACTGTTCAAGACAGACATGATCGCTATCAAAAACTATCAAGTGTTTGTCTCTATCCTCTGTTTCTCATTACCATCTGCTCTCTTGTTGGTTTGCTTTAATGGATGAGATTGAAATACTGCCTCTCCAAGTGACAAAAACAAAACCTAACGATGCTCAGGCAAAGGTCACCCTAATGCTGTGCCAAAACCGTCTGTCTTTCTTTCTTTCTTTCTTTGTCATAATGGTTGTCATCTTTGGCTAATTTTCTCCATTTTTACATTTAGATTACCTTTGCTTTCATCTAACTCACTCAAGTTATTCTAATAATTTAATAACACTATTAAATGTTATTGAGTTAAATTTAGGATTATGTCAAATTGAATATCCATTTTTCATACTGTACATTATAATTGTGTGATTTCTAATTTTGCATGTGGCGTTTAAAACAATTTCTTATAGCATTTTGTGCTATTCAGACAAAATAGTACTTTAATACCGCCATTTATCTGTTGTTGGCCATAACATAAATAATTATGGCTTTATTGGTATGAGACAGTGTTAATTTTGTTAACAAAAACTACGATGAAAAATATTAATTGACAATATTTTTATCCATTTCTAAGATGAAATGAAGATGACAATGACATCATTAAACACTGTGACTATATCAACATCCAATATTTCTGACTAAAAACGATGACACAAAAATGTAGTTTAAAAAATAAAAACTCTCTATATCTAAAATTTCTCTATAGTTTCTTCAAAAAAAAGGAAAAACAATATAGACCTACACGTGTTTTCATGCTATAAAAAATTGTGTTCATTTAAATAATTAAAACAATCAGGAAACTATGACGTAAAATAAAGAGTTGTCATTGTCTTTATTTGTGCTTATAGGTAAAAGACAAGTGCAACAATTCTGATGAAATTTCTCAAATGACAACAGATCAGTAATTGCAATTATAGTTTTGAGCAAAATAATTGTGATGATCAGTTTAACCATTATGCATCATGACTAAAATATGTTTTCATTGACTAAAACTAGACAATTCTCAGTCAACCAAAAAAAAAAAAAAAAAAAAAAAAAGCTGACAAAATTAACACTAACAGAGCATACTTTTAGATATCCCTACTTTCAAGCTTTAAAAATGACACAAAAGCACCATAAAGTAGTCATATTTTTGTAACTGACTGGAAATGGTCAACCGGCAACAAACATGATCATCATCTCTCATTTCACCCTCACCTGTTTTGGTGAAATTAATGACATTTCAATGTTTTAATACTGTAACGAAGGCACATATACGGTGTCAATATGGTGCATTTGTGTTTGCTTACATGCATTCTTTACAGATACGCTCCATCTGCTCTGCTGCTGACGCCCGGTCGGCAAACAAAACAACTTTCCACAGCATGTCTCCAACGTGCACCTTTATTAACACTGGCATGTGTTATATTACAGGCCAACTACTCTACTGACTTGGCTTAAATGAATAAGAAACCCCGCTCTAAGTGATATGCACTGAATAAAGATGCACCTGTAGGTGAACATGAAGAACCTCATAAATGTGTATGCAGAAATGAAACGCTCATCTATAGGGACATACAGCCAACAGTTTCATTCAGAGGAACTGGGTAAACTGTGTTTATCGATTTAAGGGTTGGATGGGACCATAACTGCAGTGTTATTTGAAATACAGAAAACTGTAGCAACACTGTACCAGTATAAAAAGGGAGTGGTGTAGAAATGAAGACTCAAGTCATGTTAGACGCCATATTGAACTTTACATGGATGAAAACGAGGCTGTGAGGGATACTGGGATATAAGTTTTTACATTCAAACACTGTATAAAAGGTAATTTTCTCTTAATTTTCTAAATGTTTCTATGGAGTTTTTGTTTACTGAATTTTTTATTATATATTTATTTGTTTTTTTTTTTTTTTGGGGGGGGGGGTGTTCTTTTTTTCAGATATTTTATATGAAAACACAGAGCAAATGATCTACCCTGGTTTCAAAAATCAACTAGATGACAGGAGACAGGATATTTCACAAACATTGGATTTGGATGTGCACTGATCTCATCCATCCTCTAGATACTGCCTGATAAAGCAGCATTTTTTAGGTTTCAGACACAGCCAGAGAGAAAGACACTGCTGCCACGTCTGCCTCTCGCCTGTCAGAGATAATTACATTCAAGACACAATGACAAACTGTGACTGGCCAATCTGCTCTAATTCAAAATAGATTAGCACCCCTTGAAGTGACTCTGAGGTGTTGTTGATCCCTTAGTGTACAGTAGGGATGCAGCGATTAACCGGTTTCACGATTAACCGCGCTTTAAAACGTCACGGTTAATTAATCGTAAAGGTTCCGCTAAACCGAGTGTTTCTGTTACACAGAACGGAACTGTTACAGCTTGCGCAAAACGAAAACAATTTATACATTAGTAATGTTGGGAAATGAATAAATGCATAATAATCGTCATAATCGTAAAACCGTGATTATTCCTCAGACAATAATCGTACCAACAAAATCTATAATCGTTGCATCCCTAGTGTACAGTAAATAGCATTTCAGAAAATCATAATATGAAACTACTATGACAGTATCAATCATGACACAATTTAAAGAGCAACAATGCAGATACCTTTGAGCAATGTGCTTCCTTCTTACAACAATTAGGACCTTAAATAATGCTTGGAAGAAAACCAAAATAATTTAGACTAATTTAATACTATTGTTTGAAATTCAGTGAGTTAGAACAGGGGTCTCGTAATCACAGACTCACCTCATTACCAACTGTGATTACGCTATTATTTTTAAGAAAGTTGAAGTTATTATTATTTTCATGCATTCCTGAGATGAAATGTGTTTCAGTCAAAAATGAAAATGCTTTCTTTGGCTAAAGTTTCCAACTTCAGTTATTTTAAAGGCTGTCCAAGGGTTACTGCGCCTGATTAAATCAGCCGATTTTTATGTTCAGACATTTTAGATTTAGGAATGTGCATAAATAGTGATCTTTTATCTTTCAAACATAAATGAGTGGGGTTCCTTGAACTCAGAAACAGACTTTGTTTACCAAGAAAAAGATGTTGAATACAGCAAGAATAATAAAATATCTAAACATTGATTTCTGTCAAATTTGTAGGGAGGACACACAAATATTGTGAAAGCCAATGAGTAAGATCGAATTTGAGGTCTTATGGAGGTCACTGGCTAGCAGAGGTCACCGGTTCAGCAATGTCAGCAAGGGCATCGTGACTCCTAGACTGAATAAAAAGGCGGATCCACAAAATATAGAACTTACGAATGCTGCCATATTACAATTTATAAGCATCTGTGTGAACAACATGTGGTACTATTTGCCAGTACACAGATGTTTTAGGTAAAACACATGTTTTAGGTTACTGGCATTTTACTTGTTTTCTTTAGGATTATTAATTCTATAATTGGTTGATGTTATGAATTATGTATTGTATTTGACACACATTTTAGAATACTAATGAACATCTATTTTTGCGCTTACAAAAAAGATCAATATGTTGCATCAGGTACAAATTGGCAAACATAACAGAGAATTGAGCGAAATAATAGCAGCAGCACTATTAAAAAAAAACTGAAATTATTGATAAAAGACATTCAAAGCTACAGACTCTTTCTGAATGTAAATGTATTAACTGGACAATATCCCACCCACTACCAACCCCCCACAAGAAGAGAAGACAGACAGAGGACTGTGAGCTTAAGCCCAAAGCCTCCATCACGGTTCACCCATCCGGATCCAACCTGTCAGTAGAGATGGATCTGTCTTCAAGTTCCCTTTCAACATCACTGCTAATCCATAATGCACTACCAGTGTGCTGAAACACAGCATCCGTGTCAAACATTTGTCATTCCTCCAGCTAACGTTACAATTTATACAGCAGCAGGGTGTCACCCATTCCCTAGTACTGTAGAATCTGGGATGGCAGCTATACGATGAATAACAATAAGCCTGGTACCCCGAATCCACTGAGCAGCTTCTTCAACAGGTACTTCAAACTGTCTTGTTCAGCAGTGGGTGTTCAGGAAGCGAAAGCCCCCTGGAAGGCAATTAGGGATGCAGCAAAAGGAGAGAACCGAGACACACCTCGCCGATAAAATAGGTCACGGTATACCCAATTACTAATGACCTTTCCTATTTGAATTCTCTATGCAGGATTTAACCGGATCCTTGTGATTGGCATATTGTTCATCTGAGCATACAGTTGAGATCTGATCCACATTCATGAATCAGAATTTCATGGAATGTATACGGTGAGGTCATCAAGCCCGACAACTGTCATGACCTCGGTTTGAAGTCTGGTAGGCAAACACAACATTCAGTCTCTGAATATATTGACAGAATAGGATAGAGCACAGGCAGATCTACAAGATGCACGCTGACTAAGACATAAGCATTTGTCTGAGCTTTCCTGGAAAATAGCCAATAGCTGTGAGCTGTAGTTTTTACAGATCGCTTCTATGGGCTGCTTTTTCCTCATTGTGGTTTCTGATATATCATATGGGGACAATTTCTTTTCCCATGTTGATTAAAATGTCCATGGAAACCTCAGAGGCAGGTGCTGATGATATCTAGTAGAACTTAATTGTTCACTTGAACACAAGGAAATGTGCACCACAAGCTGTAATGACCAGGTCAATATAAGAAACAGGAAAAAAAACAAAGGATGAGGGCAAACACTCTTTCCTTTCATATTTACAATTTATTTAAAATAATTTATTTAAAATTAATTTATTTAATAATGAAAGATCTGTCATCATTCACTCTCCCTCATGTCATTCCAAACTTGTATAACTCTCTTGTGTGGAACGCAAAAGATGATATTTTGAAAAATGTATTTGTCCATAGAATAAAAGTCAATGGAGTCCAAAAAATTACAAAATATCTTCTTTTACATTCCACAGACTAGAAGAATGTCACAGTTTGTAGCATTTTATTTGATGATACTACTACATTGAGTAGTCACAGGTCAGAACCCTTTTAATAAATTTATTTTCTTGGTAAAACTTCAAGTTCAACTTGTTAGCATGAATGCATTAGGTATCATGAACTAATACAAATTGTTATATGTAATATTGCTATATATATCAAAATAAATGTAAATAATTAAATTCATAAACCAAATGTTAAAAATGTATTAGCATATGTAGAAAATTAACATTAACTAGATTAATAAATGCAATTTAGACACAGAGCTTGTTCGCAATTACATTAACGATTGTAAACATACAGAAGATAATTGTAAAATGTTACCTATTATGAAGAAATTTAGTTCAATTCAAATCTGATGGAACTAAAATAAAAATAAAAAGTTTTTAAAACCCTGTTCACAAATAGACATAACCTCCACAATATGCAGATGGCCTAGAAGACTTCTTCATGTTAATGGAAACAGTGGACATTTCAAGACTCTTGTCTGTATAACACACATGAAATGGCAGGGAGAGTGCCAGGTTTCAGACAGAAACAGAGCTTTTCCACAGAGAATCGGCCCACTTTGTGTCTCGTTTCTGCTCTGAGGCTGAACATGCTGTCCACTCATCAGCTGGCCCTGCTGTACCGAATCTGTATTCACATGTGCCAGTCTGTATGTGCTAGATGAAATGTGTTTCAGTCAAAAATGAAAATGCTTTCTTTGGCTAAAGTTTCCAACTTCAGTTATTTTAAAGGCTGTCCAAGGGTTACTGCGCCTGATTAAATCAGCCGATTTTTATGTTCAGACATTTTAGATTTAGGAATGTGCATAAATAGTGATCTTTTATCTTTCAAACATAAATGAGTGGGGTTCCTTGAACTCAGAAACAGACTTTGTTTACCAAGAAAAAGATGTTGAATACAGCAAGAATAATAAAATATCTAAACATTGATTTCTGTCAAATTTGTAGGGAGGACACACAAATATTGTGAAAGCCAATGAGTAAGATCGAATTTGAGGTCTTATGGAGGTCACTGGCTAGCAGAGGTCACCGGTTCAGCAATGTCAGCAAGGGCATCGTGACTCCTAGACTGAATAAAAAGGCGGATCCACAAAATATAGAACTTACGAATGCTGCCATATTACAATTTATAAGCATCTGTGTGAACAACATGTGGTACTATTTGCCAGTACACAGATGTTTTAGGTAAAACACATGTTTTAGGTTACTGGCATTTTACTTGTTTTCTTTAGGATTATTAATTCTATAATTGGTTGATGTTATGAATTATGTATTGTATTTGACACACATTTTAGAATACTAATGAACATCTATTTTTGCGCTTACAAAAAAGATCAATATGTTGCATCAGGTACAAATTGGCAAACATAACAGAGAATTGAGCGAAATAATAGCAGCAGCACTATTAAAAAAAAACTGAAATTATTGATAAAAGACATTCAAAGCTACAGACTCTTTCTGAATGTAAATGTATTAACTGGACAATATCCCACCCACTACCAACCCCCCACAAGAAGAGAAGACAGACAGAGGACTGTGAGCTTAAGCCCAAAGCCTCCATCACGGTTCACCCATCCGGATCCAACCTGTCAGTAGAGATGGATCTGTCTTCAAGTTCCCTTTCAACATCACTGCTAATCCATAATGCACTACCAGTGTGCTGAAACACAGCATCCGTGTCAAACATTTGTCATTCCTCCAGCTAACGTTACAATTTATACAGCAGCAGGGTGTCACCCATTCCCTAGTACTGTAGAATCTGGGATGGCAGCTATACGATGAATAACAATAAGCCTGGTACCCCGAATCCACTGAGCAGCTTCTTCAACAGGTACTTCAAACTGTCTTGTTCAGCAGTGGGTGTTCAGGAAGCGAAAGCCCCCTGGAAGGCAATTAGGGATGCAGCAAAAGGAGAGAACCGAGACACACCTCGCCGATAAAATAGGTCACGGTATACCCAATTACTAATGACCTTTCCTATTTGAATTCTCTATGCAGGATTTAACCGGATCCTTGTGATTGGCATATTGTTCATCTGAGCATACAGTTGAGATCTGATCCACATTCATGAATCAGAATTTCATGGAATGTATACGGTGAGGTCATCAAGCCCGACAACTGTCATGACCTCGGTTTGAAGTCTGGTAGGCAAACACAACATTCAGTCTCTGAATATATTGACAGAATAGGATAGAGCACAGGCAGATCTACAAGATGCACGCTGACTAAGACATAAGCATTTGTCTGAGCTTTCCTGGAAAATAGCCAATAGCTGTGAGCTGTAGTTTTTACAGATCGCTTCTATGGGCTGCTTTTTCCTCATTGTGGTTTCTGATATATCATATGGGGACAATTTCTTTTCCCATGTTGATTAAAATGTCCATGGAAACCTCAGAGGCAGGTGCTGATGATATCTAGTAGAACTTAATTGTTCACTTGAACACAAGGAAATGTGCACCACAAGCTGTAATGACCAGGTCAATATAAGAAACAGGAAAAAAAACAAAGGATGAGGGCAAACACTCTTTCCTTTCATATTTACAATTTATTTAAAATAATTTATTTAAAATTAATTTATTTAATAATGAAAGATCTGTCATCATTCACTCTCCCTCATGTCATTCCAAACTTGTATAACTCTCTTGTGTGGAACGCAAAAGATGATATTTTGAAAAATGTATTTGTCCATAGAATAAAAGTCAATGGAGTCCAAAAAATTACAAAATATCTTCTTTTACATTCCACAGACTAGAAGAATGTCACAGTTTGTAGCATTTTATTTGATGATACTACTACATTGAGTAGTCACAGGTCAGAACCCTTTTAATAAATTTATTTTCTTGGTAAAACTTCAAGTTCAACTTGTTAGCATGAATGCATTAGGTATCATGAACTAATACAAATTGTTATATGTAATATTGCTATATATATCAAAATAAATGTAAATAATTAAATTCATAAACCAAATGTTAAAAATGTATTAGCATATGTAGAAAATTAACATTAACTAGATTAATAAATGCAATTTAGACACAGAGCTTGTTCGCAATTACATTAACGATTGTAAACATACAGAAGATAATTGTAAAATGTTACCTATTATGAAGAAATTTAGTTCAATTCAAATCTGATGGAACTAAAATAAAAATAAAAAGTTTTTAAAACCCTGTTCACAAATAGACATAACCTCCACAATATGCAGATGGCCTAGAAGACTTCTTCATGTTAATGGAAACAGTGGACATTTCAAGACTCTTGTCTGTATAACACACATGAAATGGCAGGGAGAGTGCCAGGTTTCAGACAGAAACAGAGCTTTTCCACAGAGAATCGGCCCACTTTGTGTCTCGTTTCTGCTCTGAGGCTGAAAATGCTGTCCACTCATCAGCTGGCCCTGCTGTACCGAATCTGTATTCACATGTGCCAGTCTGTATGTGCTGTAATGATTTTCTGGATTTAACAGCCATAGAGAGGATATGGCGTTGCCTGCGGAATAGCCAAAGAAGAATCCATGGCTCCATGATTCCATGGCTACATAAGTAACTAGACATGCAGCAAAATTGATCAAACATGCTCCAATGTGTTACTGTAACCTAGAGTCTCTCCATTCGAGTTAACCTGGCTTTGGGTTTCTCACACTGGACAATGTGAGCCTTGCGTCAAACAACACAGTGTGTTCCCAGTGTTTACACTGAAGTGGTATAAAGCTGCCTGCAAACTGCACTAACAATTCATGTGGCTTTTATTCAGTTTGTATAATGGGCTGCATCCCACATCTAAGCACGTCACGCTTCAAAAGCCTTTGAGGGAAGCATGGCAGTTCAAAATCAACGCCAAATTGCCCATTCAAGAAGAGCGTCGTATGATATCTCCGCTCGAGAATGAAAACAGTTTACTCCAACCACTTGAGTGACGGCCAACGAAAACAGCAAGTGAAAACTGAATCCCGCCAGGTCAAAAATAATTCATGGCTGTGATGT
The DNA here is from genome assembly GCF_001515625.1 of Sinocyclocheilus rhinocerous. Taxonomy (NCBI): domain Eukaryota; kingdom Metazoa; phylum Chordata; class Actinopteri; order Cypriniformes; family Cyprinidae; genus Sinocyclocheilus; species Sinocyclocheilus rhinocerous. The sequence goes on along the minus strand of NW_015655991.1, from coordinate 105,070 downwards.
TTTCGTCACTACCCCCTTTTTCCCCTAGTTTAAGTATGATGGGCTTATTCAGGCAGGCCCCTGGATGGCCTGGGTTTATTGACCCTCAGATGACCCAGCTAACGTTTTTTCTGAGAGCTTTTGAAGATACCTGCCACTTTTCTGTACTACACAGACAAAAGCAAGTAATGCCCGAGGGCAGAAGCAGCCCCCACAGCCGTACAAACACACACACACTTTCACTTAATACAGCAAGCTGGCAAAACGCAAGGCTTGAAGGTCAAGAATTGTACGCTGCGTGCTTCTGGGAACTGTCTGACCTCTTTATTTGTTATCGTACGATAAAGTCCTCCTGAAGGAGACACCTCAAACTCAGGGCGAGGAATGCAACGATCTAAGTCCCCGTTGCTGTTATCTACTGAGAAAATGAACGATGTGCTACACTCTAGGTGTGTTGCAAATATGTAAATTATTCTTCGGTTTAGAGATCAAGCACTCTGGGTCCTTCAGTGGGAGGAAGGACACGTTGTTTTCATGCTGTAAATAATTATCCATGATACTATCGTCGCAACATAGCTATCAAACTGCAGAGCAACAAAATGCAAACTGCAAATGCAGTGGCTTAGAAAGTGATGAAAAATTCAAGCTGACTAGACTAGAAGGCAGTGGGAGAAATAATGTACAGAATGTAAGGCAAAGGAACTGTTTTAAAAGAACAGTACAAACAAAAATTCAAACTGGTTCATCACTTACTCGGTCTCATGTTGTTTCAAAATACAAAAGGACATTTTGAAGACTAGTTGTTCTTTTCTATGCAGGTACAATGAATAAGGATTAAAGATTTCAAAGCTTTAAAAAAGCTTCTTAAGCATCATAAAAATGGACAGGATTTACGCACTATATTCCAAGTCTTCTGAAGTCATATGATAACGTCCAGACTGAAATTTGACTGGAAGATTATTAACAATGATCACTGAGCATTTAAACTCCGCTCGAGAACCAAACCAATGTGTTTTGCTAAGGAATCGTCCATCAGAATGTTTCTGAACCAGATAAAAAGATCCACTGAAAAGATTTAAATCAAAAGAATGATTTATTCATAATTCAGACACTTAAATTTCAGTCCGAAAAGTCTTCTAAAGTCATGTGGGCCACTTTTTTATGCTTTAATTGAAAAGATCCGACTCAAAAGAATGATTTTTTCATAAATCAGCCATTGCTACTTCTCACATGAACTCTCCCAAGGAGAGCCAGCAGAAGAGCAATTTTATTCAATTGCTTAAGTTTTAGTCTGTTTCTCACACAGAGCTATTCTATCACTTCAAAAAAGTCATATGGGGCACAAGATGTTTTTGCCCCATTTTGGAAAGTCCCAATTCACTGCAACTGCACAGAGCTTAGAAAACAAAATTTCGCCTTTTGTATTCCACTGAGCAAAAATAATGTCATACAGGTTTGGAACATCATGAAGTAAATGATTGCAGAATTTTCATTTCTGACTGAACTATTCCATTTTATCTAGTAAAAATTACCTATATCTAGATCTAATACCTCCAAATTCCAATTAGATGAGAAGTGTGCATTAATTCCAGATAACACTCTTATATCAGGCTAGCACCCAGGAATTTTAATACCGTCTAGACAGATGTTAAGAGACTCTGGGTTTTCGAGCCTCTTCGGATGATTTCCTGTCTCCATGAGTCCTCACTACCAGCCTGCAGTCTATGCCACTTCATTCATATGCCTGGGTTATTGTAGGGTGAACACCTAGAACGGCCCACGCAGTGTCTGGTCGCTCAGCTCCTGCGCTGGATAAATGATTAGGAACGTCTCATTTCAAGTTCCCAGGCCACAGCAGCAGACACATTTTATTTCCATGTGTCATCTGTTAAAATCCTCATGCTACTCTAGTCCGGACACATTTATTCCAGTTGGATTCTTCCATGATATGAGCCACATCTGGGTGATGCCGAAACGGGTAACTATACACAGCTATAAAGTTAAAACGACAGCGGAAACTCGTAAAAAAACTCAACAGTATCCTCGCAGTCAAAGATCAAATAGACTGTCTCAGTATTCTGTCTGCTGCTGGCAGACGGCTCGAATCAAACCCATTCCCAAGTAGATCTGGGCTGTGAAGCTGTCGAACCTAGGAAAATCTAAGGTAACAAATTCTCACATTCGGGGAAAAGTCAGAATAGTTGGAAAAACTAAAAACTATTTTAAGAAGCTCTTATTTAAAGGAACAGTTTTCCCAAAAATGAAAACCATTTTAAATTAAAGTAAATTACTGTGAAACATGAAATAAAAGTATATAACAAGTATATGGGGCTGTTTTACCCCACAAAGTAGTGTCATTATAGTAATCCTTTATTACTGTGTCATTAAAGTAAAAAAGTCAAAACAAAAGTCAAACAATATTCATGGTTCCACATATTGAAACTTGGTGCATCGCAATCAGACATGGAAAGTGTGCAACATGTCTTAATGTGGCAATTTGGGCAAGACTGAATATAATTTCAGAGTTATGGCAGATTGAAAGATGTATCATTTTTATGTGAATGGTTTCTTCTTCTTACTTTTTATACTTTAGAAAAATACACTTCGTTTACTAACATATCAACATTAGCAAATATTTCAAATGTTTCTCTATAAACAATCACTGCGGGAGAGAGAAATTATCATTATCAATTCAAAGACTATCTCGATCATTCAGTTTCAACATAATATACTGTGTCTGCGTTAAGCAGTTCATGCTAATCCACGTTTAGTCTGGAATACTAAATGACGCCACATTTGACATAATGTGCAAATTCAGCATTTCCATTGATCCTCTCTAACATTTTTTTGGACTCCAGCCTGTTGCCAAGGCAGCCTCAAAATTGGCGTGGTCACAGCTGGACAATGCAAAACATTAGCATGACAATGAGATGCACATTGGGATTGTCTTATTTATTTGCACTGTTTTGGTAATAAACGGAGGGGAAAACCAGGGCAATTCAATCTCTACCGAATCTAACCGAGAAAAAGCAGTGAGGTCATGAAATATGCAAAGGCCTAACTTGAAGTCTGACATCTTCTGAGGTGTAAATAAATGACGGAAAAATGTCGGCCTTCTCTGCCATGCAGGGCTGACCAGGCACCGAGCAGCTCTCAAGATTGTAGAGATCAGACAGCATGTGCCTAGTGGGAGAAAGAGTCATGGTTAACTCCCCTCTCTAGTTAGACCTCCAATCACTGCCTTAGTTAAACAGCCCACCAGGACCCATAAATAAAGACATGTCTTTGTGCTTCTAAAGAGACGGAAGAGAGAAAAAATAGACAGAAAGCACAGGCCACAAACACGGTCACTAATTATGAGCCAAGCTCTAAATGTTTCTAAATGAAATATATTAGTCGCTGTAGAGTGTTTTACACAATCATTTGAGAGCATCTAATTCTGCCAATTATAGCACAAGGATATATTAACAACCACTAACCTAACTCAAATGTTGTGCATTATACCAGCACTAAAAAGTGCCATAACATTTTGCAAATTTCGGTTGCTGCTAAGGTAGTGTGATGTGTGAGAGATTCAATTAAACATGTTCACAGATTCACAGAATTTGACAATATAGCGGTTTCATTCTGTAATTTATCTATAAATCAAACCCAAATGCGAAGTTCAACAATCATAAAGTCATTTGTATCATAAATGGTGGAACTGAATCATCTAAGCTATGAAGTATGAAAAACTATTTGCGTACAAACGTTCAAAAGTAGATCAGACAAAAAAAGCAAAAAATCTTTATTTCAAAAAGAAAAGTGTGGGGAATAATTAAATATTTATATTATATCTGTATACAATTTTGGATTTTACACAATTCTATTTTCTATATTCATACTTCTGTTAATTAAGCATTCTAAAGGTTTCATCATTGACTTTTACCTCCTTCAAGGATTGTGTGTACTTGTGTAATGAAAATGTGTTCTTCTGAGTTTTTTTTATGATTATTATTACATTTGGAAGTGTCACGTTACACATACCGTTTTTGAAAAACTCAAAGTGCCCGCAGTCTGGCTTCATAAGGTTGCTGAGACTGCTATACTCTCCAAAAGCTTCAGTTTCTGCTTTTATATCCCCCAATAGCCAGAGCAATGTGTCTGACAGCTGGTCGGATATGAGGGTCCCTCTGACTCTCTGTAGACTAATGTCTTGAGCTTAGCAAGAGCATAAAGAGACCAGCTGCATACAGCTGTCCAGACACCAGAAGAAAAAAAAAAA
>NW_015655991.1:88929-100771 GCF_001515625.1 Sinocyclocheilus rhinocerous | reverse complement strand
AAAAAAAAAAAAAAAAAGAGGGAAACGAGAGAGAGGGAGGGAGGGAGGCATATGGAGGAAAAGTGGACACTATAGATGCTCTCAGCCTAGAGATTTATGGGTAAAAAGAAGAGTGCAGATATGGGAGTTTGGTGATAGTCTCAAATGAGTCGGTCTAATTCTGGCTTCGGCTGTATTTCATAGTGCAGCAAAAAAGCCAGAGACTGGGATTAATCGGTGATGCCTGTGCATATAAGGCTTACAGTTCAACCTCCCACATTATAAATATGAGAGACCCATCTAAGAGAAGAGCAAATGAGGACAAGAAAATAGTTTGTACTCATGCTTAATCATCGCTCTACTAAACCCCAACTAACGCCAAGCAATTCCTCAAAAGAAGCGCACACAACAGCAGATCAATACAGCAGTCTTCAGAAAAGTGACTGAACTATTGTACAGCCAGCGAGCCACTAAGTATTGAATTGACCTCTTTACCACAAATATGGCTCACATTAGAGTGACTGGACGCCTTGACGCAATTCAATGGTAATTGAAATGCTGGTAGATCCTGTTCCTTTCAGGATAAAGTTTCAAAGATGCACAGATGTAGAAATGGTAATCCATACTGCTGATTGTGTTAAAACGGTAATCCCTGCATGCAAGTCCATTATGCTTCCTCTGTAATTAGATTGACCATGGTGTTCTGGTCAGAGACAATGAAAATTGGTAAAATGGTCAGGGGTCAATAATGCACTTACATGACATTTTATTAGATTAGTTCTGCAGTAAAACCCACCAATCTGTTTTAAGTCATTGATCAGTGATCCAACTGAGGTAATGTCTCCCAAGTTTCTGGTAGGAATTGTCTCTCATTAATGGAGTGGCTCAAGTGTCTGTATTTGGCCCAATGAAAAATATTTTTAACAATAACAGGTGAATTGAGAAAATTTACCAGCAATATATATAATTATTAGAACAACAATAATAAAAAAATAAAAAAATAAAGTTTTGTATATATTTAATTGTACAGCCAGCGAGCCACTGAGAAGTATTGAATTGACCTCTTTACCACAAATATGGCTCACATTAGAGTGACTGGACGCCTTGACGCAATTCAATGGTAATTGAAATGCTGGTAGATCCTGTTCCTTTCAGGATAAAGTTTCAAAGATGCACAGATGTAGAAATGGTAATCCATACTGCTGATTGTGTTAAAACGGTAATCCCTGCATGCAAGTCCATTATGCTTCCTCTGTAATTAGATTGACCATGGTGTTCTGGTCAGAGACAATGAAAATTGGTAAAATGGTCAGGGGTCAATAATGCACTTACATGACATTTTATTAGATTAGTTCTGCAGTAAAACCCACCAATCTGTTTTAAGTCATTGATCAGTGATCCAACTGAGGTAATGTCTCCCAAGTTTCTGGTAGGAATTGTCTCTCATTAATGGAGTGGCTCAAGTGTCTGTATTTGGCCCAATGAAAAATATTTTTAACAATAACTTTAGCAATATATATAATTATTAGAACAACAATAATAAAAAAATTAAAAAATAAAGTTTTGTATATATTTATTATATTTTTAAATTTAAATTTGGTTAATTGTTTTTTTTTAAATAAACCATTTAATTTTGCTTTTGCTTTTTTTTTTTTTATTGCACTTCAGTAACAACGATCCTTGTGTCACTTGCATCTACAGTATGTGTAACCTCATCTCTCAAAAAACATTAATACACTTACTATCAATGTTCCCTCTAAGCTGCGTGCATGTGCGACCGCGCACTTCTTATGTCGCGAGCGCGCAGAATAAATAATATGCCGCGCACAGGACAGACGCAAAAATTAGTTGGGGAAAAGGTTGAATTCTAGTAAATGTAAAATAATTACAATGCTTGGGCAAACCGCTATAGAGTTGGTGTCGCTATAGAGTTAGAACCAGTGTATGCGGTTAACAGGTTTCATAGAAAGAGAATGATGTGCACCGAATCAGTCGCTGTAGAATCGAATACAAAAAATAGCTCAACATGAGAGCTAACGCAAACGCAATGACATGTGAAATAAAATGTCATCATGTTTTAAAGAAGAGTAGCTTGATTAGTGGTGGAAATTGCAGATGATGGGCACAGAACAGTAACAAAACTCAGAGACATTTACAGTCGCACAAGTGTAGTAGTGTGAAAACACTACTACATGGGGATGTTTTAGATAACTGTAAAATAATTCACATTCACGTTTTTTTAAAAATATTTATTGAAAATATATATTTTTTTATATTCTATTATATTCTATTATAAGCCTAAATAATTGACCTCAAAAAGGGAAATAGAAAGAGAATGATGTGCACCGAATCAGTCGCTGTAGAATCGAATACAAAAAATAGCTCAACATGAGAGCTAACGCAAACGCAATGACATGTGAAATAAAATGTCATCATGTTTTAAAGAAGAGTAGCTTGATTAGTGGTGGAAATTGCAGATGATGGGCACAGAACAGTAACAAAACTCAGAGACATTTACAGTCGCACACAAGTGTAGTAGTGTACTACATGGGGATGTTTTAGATAACTGTAAAATAATTCACATTCACGTTTTTTGAAAATATTTATTGAAAATATATATTTTTTTATATTCTATTCTATTATATTATAAGCCTAAATAATTGACCTCAAAAAGGGAATTCATGAGCACGGACTGTTACTTCAGGGGTCAATTCAAATATAAATAGCACATTAAAGTTAAAAGTAACAAACTTTTTTGTGTGTGCAGTGTACAGGTCTGGTATACTTTGGTATTCTTTATATATAAAGAATGTTTTTGCTCAGGTGGCCGAAATGTCCGCCCAATAGAGAACGTTTTTGCTCAGCAAGAAAAAAAAATTAGAGGGAACATTGCTTTCTATAGTTGCTTAGTGCTATTAGTTCACAACTACAAAAAAAGTTGATACATTTCTTATGGTAAAATGTCCTCAGAGGTAGGTTAACCGTTAAATGCTTTCGCACAAGTCCTGATAGTTACATGATGGCTCACCTCTTTACGACAAAATCCTCACATTCTGAAAGATCAGAGGAGGAGAACTTTGTATGTAAATTAAAAAATGTCCTTCATTACTAGACAGTAAAGCTCTTACATGTCATTTGATTTGTTTACAAAAAGGTAAAAAAAAAAAAAAACGCAAGTGTCAGACTATCATTCTTGCTATTTAAATGATGCTGCAGGTCCTAAAAATGTTGTACTTGGTACAAGCCAAATGGAAAATAACATTTTACTCGCCAAAACCTAATTTTACTAACACCTGGTGCTTAGCGAGTGTCAATTTTGACGCCTATCTACATATTTATTGTTATATAACTCTGTTATTTATAAAAAAAAAGGAAAAAAATTGTACATGCAGCACACAGCCAACCACAGAATTTACATGTGTCCCATATAAAAGGTTGCCATTGTATTTGTATCATTTATTTAGGCACAAAAAACCTGTGTGAGGGAACAGCCACTTGGGTTACCTCAAGGTCTGCAATCTGAGATTTCTGTGCTTTGTTCTGCTAGCCAAAAAAAAAAGACAATAAAAAAACAAAAGAGCACTAGAATGTTTAAACCGTTTTAACCATGCACAAGAGTAGGAAAACTGACACAGTGCCACGGTCAAGACCACAGCTGGAAAAAAACACAATGCAGATGACCACAGTAAGTGGAACGTCGATGCTAAAATAGGCCGATGTGTATTTGTTGAGCCACATCCAGGAAAGTGATCCATGTGTTCTCAAAGGAGTGGAATGATTCAGGATGAAGGAATGTTCTACTGTTTTGCGCTTTTTTTTTCTAAAGCTAAAATCGCTGCACCTGCCAAAACCATGTCCCTGAAATGTACTAAGCATACGAAAAACGTCTAATATACATCCTCAAATAGTCCTTCTTTCATTATTGCATGTCTGCTTTACACATTAGCAAATTCTCACTGAAACCATAGAGAGCAGAATGAGGTAATCTATTATAGGCATTTCTCCTTGCAGTTTTGAAGGAAGGTGCTCTAGGTTACACATTATTCTGGTTTATTCTCGGTCCTTTTGAAAGCTGAAAGTCTAATTACATGTTTGCAGGCATCTCATTTGAGAACCTGTATTTTGAACCCTCTAAAAGTTTTACGTTTACATTTTTTTGAATTCTCAGCTTGTTATGTGGCGAGCGTGAATCACACTAATGAAATCTCACTCAGAAGGCGAACAGCTTTTAGTCTTTCTTCATGAACAATTCTGTGGTTTAACCTAATCTTACTCCATGCAAATGCCTTCCCACCCGGAGCTCCAGCTCTATTCATGGCACTGGAAATAAATAAACTGCGGTTTTAAAAAATGCATTTGCGCCCTGTGAGTATTAGTGGTAGAAAGTCAATGGAAGTCATGCAAAGCGTTCCTCTTGAATAAGCAGGTTTGGCAAGCACTGACAATCGCTGGTGGATTACCTTTCGAGAGATTAATTAAGACTATTACAATAAGGCAACTTGATGTAGGGTGAAAATTAAAGTGATGAATGAGCTTTTCTTGTTTATCCAATAGCTCCATTTCCACATACAACTATTGTTACTTTGAGAAATACAGTTGGCACCATGCTAACCACTAAAAAGATACGAAATATTCACTTACACATGAACAAATACAAACAATCATAGTTTGGTAAGACCAATACTGAATCCGTCCACACTACTTTTATTACATTGTGTGTTTGGTTGTGTTGACTCCCTATTCTCCATTGTTTGGCTTTACGGATTCTGCAAACTTCAGTTTTATGTTGTGGTTTGTTGTGGGAGGCTATAAAACAAAAAACTAAATTCAGGTCTCGTTTAGCCATGAAATGAAAATGTATAGCTTGCCACGGTCACTCTGACAATTAGTAACCACAGACTTCTGTTTCTTTGTGCTCTACAACAATGTCTTCACTGAGGTTTAAGGCCTATAAAACTAAATTACTTTGAAAAGAAGATACATGTGACTCAGCATTGCAAGCTAAATAATAACAGAACAAAAAATGGTCATTATTTGTAAGGAACATCCTGCAATGCTGTTAACAGAGACAATTCAAAGACATTTCAGAAAATCAAAGCCCATCAGAACATATTTGATGCTTATTTAAAGTTATGTAAAGCACAATTCTGGACCAATGGGATTTAATAATGGGCGGAGCTCACCTGTGTGACATTGCAGAAATAGAGATCAAGTGACTGACAAAATTTGCCATTGCTTAGGACAAAAATTGATAAATGAGCTAGATTTTATTGCTTGTTTTTTTGCGTGGTGCTTGGTTAGGACATAGTGTAACGTTATCTTTCTCACTGTACTGTCTGTAAGGTGCTAATGGCAAATCCATTTATGACAATACCATAAAAGAGGGGGTGAAGGTGCAGACCCGAGGCCTAATGGATCAAAGTATCGACAATAAATGCATGAATAAACATTACGGTAAAGGATAGTGTTCCAGGAGCAGACAAAAGCAGAGCAGGGGAGTGTGAGAGAACCAGTAAAAGCCTCTGTCAGAAGTGTAATTGAGTTTCAGCAGGACTGGGATGGGGGATCTGATTAAATGCGGAGGGAAGAGCTGTGATGGATGAGGCGGTCTCTCCCACTTCCTCTCAGCACCGTGCAAAATGGCAGAACAGACTCTCCTTCAACACATTGAATGTTGTGGTTTGTTGGGGGAGGCTATAAAAAAAAAAAAAAAAACTAAATTCAGGTCTCGTTTAGCCATGAAATGAAAATGTATAACTTGCCACGGTCACTCTGACAATTAGTAACCACAGACTTCTGTTTCTTTGTGCTCTAAAACAATGTCTTCACTGAGGTTTAAGGCCTATAAAACTAAATTACTTTGAAAAGAAGATACATGTGACTCAGCATTGCAAGCTAAATAATAACAGAACAAAAAAATGGTCATTATTTGTAAGGAACATCCTGCAATGCTGTTAACAGAGACAATTCAAAGACATTTCAGAAAATCAAAGCCCATCAGAACATATTTGATGCTTATTTAAAGTTATGTAAAGCACAATTCTGGACCAATGGGATTTAATAATGGGCGGAGCTCACATGTGTGACATTGCAGAAATAGAGATCAAGTGACTGACAAAATTTGCCATTGCTTAGGACAAAAATTGATAAATGAGCTAGATTTTATTGCTTGTTTTTTTGCGTGGTGCTTGGTTAGGACATAGTGTAACGTTATCTTTCTCACTGTACTGTCTGTAAGGTGCTAATGGCAAATCCATTTATGACAATACCATAAAAGAGGGGGTGAAGGTGCAGACCCGAGGCCTAATGGATCAAAGTATCGACAATAAATGCATGAATAAACATTACGGTAAAGGATAGTGTTCCAAAAGCAGACAAAAGCAAAGCAGGGGAGTGTGAGAGAACCAGTAAAAGCCTCTGTCAGAAGTGTAATTGAGTTTCAGCAGGACTGGGATGGGGGGGATCTGATTAGATGCAGAGGGGAGAGCTGTGATGGATGAGGCGGTCTCTCCCACTTCCTCTCAGCACTGTGCAAAATGGTAGAACAGACTCTCCTTCAACACACTGATCTCTACCATTACCTAGCCAGAGCCATATGGCTGCAGACCCCTCATGACCTCCAGCATCAACCTCATTCTCCTTTAATTTCTCCTTCTCTTTTAGTCTTAACCATGTGTGTAGCTTTATTTGGGTGTTTGCTGAGGCATCCAGCCCTTCACTGACAGGTTGTATTCTGATTGAGGGGAGTGGAAGCCTCTCAAACCATTACTGAAAGTGCTAATCTGTGATGATAGATCCCAAACACCTCCATCACTTTCAAGAGCTGGTTCAGAGGAACCATATGTTTACATCAACCATCACTAGAATACGTAAGTGCTGAAAAACAATCTCAGATCATGAATTTTCAAGCAAATGCACTGGAATACTAAATGTAGCTTGTAAACCTGGTCAACCATGCAAGCCAATGTTTTTCAAGCTATTTAAGAAGTTCAGTGTCCACAGTTTATGGAATCATGTTACAAATTGCTTATCACTCTTAAAAATAAATGTTCTTTATTGGTGCCGATGGTTCCATGAAGAACCTTTAACATTTATGGAACCTTTGCATTGCACAACAGACAGATGCCGAAAAACGGCAAAAGACATGTTTGTTTGGTTTTGTCTGATCAGAGTGTTACCCCCATTGAAGTCTGTTGCCATTGGTCTGTGCTTGTTTTTGCCAGTTAAACATGCTGAATCAGCATTTGTTGAGTCTTGGAATGTCTGAGAAGTAAAATGACATTGGTCTGAAATGACATTGGTCTGAAGTAAAATGGCGTTGGTTGGCATTGGTCTGTGTCTGTCGGTGTGGTGTGAATTGGCCTTTATAGTGCGAAAAGATTCTTTGGATTACTAAAATATTCTTCACACACACAAAAAAAAAAAACTACAATGAACCTATTTATTGCATAATCAAGAAAAACACTTGAAAAAAAAAAAAAAAAGTGAGTCGTACAGGTTTTAAACAACATGAAGTTGAGTAAATGACAGAATGTTATTTTTTTGTTGAACTGGGATTTTAGAAATTTCACACAGTGACACAAAGCACTAAAGACTTCCAGCATTCTTTGGATGCTGTTCTGGAGATCTTTCCGGAGTAATGCTCTTTGCCTGAGCAATGACAAACCGCTGTGCTGAATAACCTAGCCTGTAGCAGTCTGAGCTTTCCATGTCAGGCAACCAAGCAGTTGATGTCAAACAGTTTTCTGCCCGTCAAGCCTGTAGGCAGCTGCTTTCTATTAGTCCGATAAAAGCCTTGATGCAATTAAAAGAAGCTGCATTCTCTTTGGTGTGCACTACCACGTATGTTCGAAACCACTCTCTCCACCTCTCATATCGAGCTGGCCTCTAGTTAAAAACGCATTAAACATGTGCATATATGATTATGCTGAAAAAATGGCGGTGGTGAAATCAGTCATATGTGCTGCGCTGTCATCAAGTCTGCTGTCAGTGTTTAAAGAGGCCAAACCTATTAGAATTGAAAAATATCCATGTGTGCAACCAGGGAAAACATGTCCTACAAATAATAATAGCAGAAAAAAAACACCATTTATTATAAAACTAAGAGTGTGGAGAGACTAGAGAGAATAATTTGACATGCTGCTACAATATAAAGGCTGGTTGAACAGGACTTGCTAAAGGCTTAAACTTATAGCCCCAGACAAGCCAGGAATAGGCTGAACTGCAGCTATTTAAAGGCAGCGACACAATTCAATGTTTCTGGTTAAGATATAAACGGCTCAAACAGTCAAAAGTCAAAAAAAGGATAGAGATCCGATTGCACTTCCTCATGCAAAATGAAAAACGGCACTTACTGTACACAGAGAATCTATACATACAACATCTACAAAGCACTCTGTCACCATTATTGTAAACCTTTAGCCAAATAGCCAAAACATATTGACAGAACAACAACCTTTTTCAAGAAATTACAAAAATAAGAGTTTCTGGTATATTGTGTCTCTCTACGTTATTCTAATATTCCCACAGTAAATTATGCTAGATGCTAGAAATAAAGAAAAAGAGGAAAATTTTAGTTTTAAAGCAACTCATGAAAACAGACCACGAGTGAAATGTGTATTGATGTTGGTTTTCTTTTAGTAAATAAAAAAAAAACAAGCCACAAAATAGCTCACAGTTTACAAGTTCTCATATATTTTAAAATAAAGTAAGTAACTTACTATGCAGTTCATCAAAGTCACAAATAACAGTATCTGTATTACATATTGCTTATGCAATGTAATCGTCATCGCATGTGGTTTCATTACAATGAGTCTTGGGTGGATTGACATCTGGCTTTTAATATGATCAAATTTGATCCAATTATAATCCAAAAAGGCATGCTAATGTCAAATATAAAGGAGGTCTGGGATGCTGGCCTATCTTAAGCTATGCAATAATGTACAGTGCATTATGTTAGCGGCAGTGCATGGCTTAGTATATTATAAAGGGAAGAAGATTAAAAGCTAAAGCCGAGATATTAATACTCCATGTGTAAAACAATTACGTTTTATCCCCGCACCACTTAATCACATTCTGTACTTCGGAATCCTGTTCCACGTTATGAAATGGATGCCACAACATCAAATGTTTCAATAAATCCCATCTTTATTATAATTAATTTGATTTCTGAAACACCAATGGCAGCCGTTCGGAAAAGGCGCGAGCTGTTTCGTATTCCTGTGCGGTAAAATGCAACAAATCCTTGTGGGGAATATTAATTTTCTTCAAGCCAGTCTTCCGCAAGTGCAACTTATGAAGTGCCCCGGTAATAACATGATCTAAAAATGGCATGGAGATGAAAGCCAAATCGACACTAGTGAAATCCGTGACTCAAGCAGATTTTACTGGACTCCTTCCCTCACGCAGTACTCCGCCCATCATTCTTTTTAAAACTCAGGGTTGTAATTGTGGGCTGTTGTGTAATTTTGAGGGACTATATGGTTCTTGTTTTTGGGAACACGAGTGTGGTCGGCTTTGAACCAAAGCTCTGCTTATATATGTCAGTCAGGCTGTGTTTTGCGGACACCACAGACTCTTTACAAGTCTGACTTCCATCTCTGGGCTTTCAATGGCAGCTGAGCTAGGGCAGGTTATGAAAGGGCGGGGAAAGGGCCGCAATAAATGTCTGAAAGTGTCACGCCGTAAGGGAGAAGAGTCATTAGCTCTGCTTGCTATAAAGAGGTCGCCCTGCTTTCAAAAACTGCTCGACATATGGCATACACTAGCACAAGTCACAACCAGCCGATACCGAGCCCCCAGCGGCCAATTGGAGGACAGCTTGTAAAAATAGATGGATGTCAGCGCTGCGGATGTTTCTGCGAGCAGACAGAGCCATTAAATATTCTCGTCCTTCACTCTCTCTGACGTTCTACGCAGCCTACCACAATTCTTTTGACACGCCAAATTAGAGAACCGGGTTGCGCTGACATTTAAGTAAACTATTTGTAGCTCTCTTTGAAATTTCTCTATTTGTATTCAGCAAGACAATTTGGTAGCTCCACAGAGGACAGTGTGAAATAATATATATTAAAAATAAAAATCAGTAGAGATGAGTGTTGGCTACGGCAGACGACAACCACCCAAAGGGCCTCTCATTTTTAGTTTAAGAGTAAAAAAAATATACCAGGATTGTGCAAAATGACATCATTTAAAAATCAGCTAGTTGCTGGGTTGCCTGAATGACTATTTGGCTAATCTGCCAAACCAATTAAGCTCACTTGGGTTTACCAAGCCTTAACTGGGGGTGCGTAAGTTAATGTATATATAATAATGTATTTAATGCATCTACCTTAATTGAAGTATTAATTTAGACACATTCTTACAAATAATGACAATTACTAGAATGCAAAGGAATGGTACAGTATGCAGGTGTCTTAATATGTAAAAAAGAAAAAAAAAATTAATGCTTGATTCTCCATAAACAATGCTAGATTGTACCCAATTTTAAACAAATATGTCTGAACGTGTATGACTGTAAAATGCCACTAAAAGCCTAACTAAAATACATAATATACATACAAAAATATGTATTATAAATATAAAATATTAATATTTCAACAACAAAAAAACATTTAACATTTAAAAACATAAAAATCATTTAAGCATAAAATCAATATTAATCCATACATATGTTAAATATATGTAGTAAATACTTATAATTAGGTTTTAAATAAACAAATGCATTAAATAAAGTAGTAATTTTATGTAGACTTGAGAAGTCACAATCATTTATAATAATTTTACTGAATCTTTGTTGATCTTGGCCTCAATGTGACAATATAAATAAATATATAAATAAATAAATAAACAAACAAACAAACAAACAACCGCTTACAGTAAGATGCTCCAGAAACTATGCTAGATGGGATTTTTATATATACATACACAAATATATATATATACATACACAAATATATATATATATATATATATATATATATATATAGCATAATATAAAATAAAACATTAATATTTATTAATTGTAATTAAACGTAGCATGCATATTAATCCATATATATGTTACATATACAGTGGGTATAGAAAAGAATCACCCCCTCCCCCTTTAAAATAATCACATTTTGTTTCTTTGCAGCCTGAAATGAAGACGACGACAGTTTTTGTTTTATCCAGCTGTATTTACTCAGTGCAACTTATAAAATCCAAGTGAAAGATATAACACCAACATGTCAGAAAAAATAATAAAATAAAAAAATAATAAACCAGAATCATTGAGTTGGAAAAAAAGATCACCACCTTGTGTCAGAATTTTGTTGAATCACCTTTTGCTTTAATTACAGCCTTTAGTCTGTTGGGATCTGTCTCGGTCTCTACTAACTTTTCAAATCTAGACTTTGCAATATTTGCCCACTCTTCTTTGCAGAACTGCTCAAGTTCTGTATCTAGTTTCCGCAGGACATATCGTTTGGTGTTGAGCCCAAATAATTAAATTTTATTCTCATCTGCCTCAGAATCTTCAAGGTGTGTTTTGGCAAAGCTCAGTCATGACTGCATGTGGCCTTTCGTGAGGAGTGACTTTTTTCTTGTAAACCTCCCATACAAGCCACATTTGTGGAGAATTTGTGATATCTTTGTCACATGCATACAAGGACCACCCTTTGTCATAAATTCCTGCAACTGCTTCAGAGTTGCTGTAGGCCTCTTGGTCGCCTCTCTGACCAGTTTCCTCCTGGCTCTTTCATCCAGTTTGGAGCGACGTCCTGATCCAGGGAGGTCTGCGTTGTACCAAATACCTTCCACTCCTTAATAATAGACGTTACTGCCCTTCTAGGCATTAATAAAGCCTTTGAAATGTTTTTGTATC